>NC_142674.1:2676271-2976271 GCF_964200805.1 Pocillopora damicornis
TGACATATGCTAGTATATTGCATGCGCCTGTCGCGCGTGATTCAACCAATCATGAATCGGGTTTCGTTCTATTTATATCTCTGCCTTCGACATATACTAGCCAATACTAAAGGCCGACCAAGACCAAGACCAAGACCAGCAGAGGTCAGTGTTCATTCTTGGGCGTCATTTTGATTGAGGTGATGGATCCTGACAATGGTTTAGCGTCGGAACGCAGGTATCGGTCTGAACTTTCGATCACCCTCAGCTGGTTGACAGCTAAAGCTTAAAAAGTTCGATGGAAATTTGGTTGCTTCTCAAAAGGCCGTCGAGTGAACACTTGCGACAACTTTCAGCAGCAAAAATTTTACAATTTGCTCCATTATGAGGTATGTACTTGCAAGAGTAAGCTTGGTTATCCGAGACAAAAAGTTACTCATATTTTGCGTCGGTGATTTTAAAATTGAACTCTATCTTTAAATTGCTACTACAGAGAAGTCGAGTTTGAAATATACTATTCGTTTTGACATCTAGTCCGCGTGAGTGGCTATAATTAACGAGTGCTCTTCTGCAGTAGATGATAATCAGTTTCAAACGCTAAATACAGTGAAAGTTTGGCGAGTTTGCAATACTTCCTGTCTTAACTTTCCTAAAATTTATAGAAGCAATACCAAGTATCGGAACAATAGAAAGAGCGCAAGTTCGCTCGGCATTCAAATCTTTCGATTATACTTGAACAATTACTTTATAGAGTAAGTTGCTTTTTGGTGTCGTACGAGCGTGGGACAAAGGAAAAATTCGTGTGTTTCATTTACATAAGCGAAGGAGAGAGAAATATTTGAGTCGCGACTAAATTTCTCCATGCTGCTGAACTCTTCCTAAAACTAGTGTGTTTTCGAAATGGGTTGTTCAAGAGCAGTTGGTAAAATAATCTGTCGGAACGGATAAACCATTTGCGACTTTTTTAGTGAACGGTTTCCTAGATTTTCAATGTCACGCCAATTTGGTGAGATGTTTGTTTTATGATGGCGATATATATCTAACGGCAAAATACAGTCGTTTTTCACCAGCAACTGATTGACAGGAAACAACAAGAACGCCTTATCTCCTTTCAAAAAATTGCTATACTCTTTCATGCAAAACATATACTTAAAAACTGACAAAAGCCTTAAAAAAAAGCTTGTTTGGTTTATTGGCATTGGGATGGTGAGGTTACGTCCATCATACGAATTTTATAAACTAGTTTTATACGAATCCCGTACTGATCCTTCTATTCTTCAGCTAGTTTAAAATCTTAATCTTTCAAGAGGTCAAAATCCAAAGCAAACCTTGTCAATCCTCCATCATTAGGTATCTTTACGGACAGAAGATATGTCTCGATAGGAAAAGAAAGTTACGGTGGTCGTGCACTACTAACCTTCCTATAGTTACAGTTGGAAACTTGAACGCCAGCAGGCTGCAATGATCATCAATTCTTTTCATAACCACCTCAGAAATATTTAGCGAAGGAGTTATTCTGCCTCAACGTTACGCTTTTGTCAAATTTTCATAAACGATGGAACAAATCTAAATCTACTTTGCTTCGTTTGCATTGACGAATTCGTCTATCTCATGCATAATAACCTAAGTTGTTTGTGAGGAGTCTTTTTAAATACCATTCATTATTTATAGATATATTTATATAAATGATTGAACATACATTTTTGCCCTCATCCTAAAATTTCCCTATACATAGATTTGCAGAGCAGAGCAAAATAAATGGTTTAAAGATGGAGAGTTGTGACTCAATTTACCCGGAAATTAAAAAACAGTCTTTGTTGATATTGACATGAGACACTGAAGGCACAAAGATCGGAATCTCGAAATGTTCAGAAGCGTGTTAAGACTGTTAACGTCGTGGATTGAAGTCACTCAGAATTTTTGAAGATAGGCTTGGAGAAAGAGCGACACGAGGGAGATAAATTGGTTCTTCCAGAGAAAATTCGTGGTCGTGTTCTGAGAATGTTGTTAATTTGATCGCAAAGATATCACTTCACTAAACCGGTAAAATAAGCTTGATTGCCAAGAGGACACAGCAAGAGTATTTCGAAGTAAGCTCGTTGTTTCGTGTAAATCATAGCACCAATCATAAACTCGAACAAATATTACCATCTTTTATAAACGTGGTCACGATCAAACATAAACCTTTTCAAGACTCCATCATTTGGTATCTTTATAGTCGGCAGGTATATGTTCTAATAGAAAGCGAAAGTTGCAATGGTCGCACTACGCTTCTATCAATAGCATCAACCCTTCAATTGTAATTAAAGCCGAAAACTTAAAGGCCAGTAGGCCACAATGTTTGTCGTTTCTTCTCATGAGCACGTTAGAAATCTTTAGCGAAGGTGTTATTCTACTTCAACGTTTACGCCGTTGTCAAATTTTCGAACTGGCAAATGATGAAATAACTTTATCTAATCAATGATTCCGCTTCATTGCGTTCTCATAAACGCGCAAACAAATTCGTCTAGCCATCACCATAGCAAATGATTCAACGCAAAATAATCCGGCTGACGAAGTAGATGTCTTTGATCTCTTAGTCCTGATATCAACCCCAGCCGACGCTCGAAAGTAAAAATTCGCAATTCAAAAAGGGACCAGAAGGTACAGTGCTGAATATTTATATGTAAGATGGATGTACACACCTTAATTGTGTCCATCAGACCTTCCGAAGAAAATTGATCTACTGTAGATAGAAGAAAAGCGAAGAACGCTTGTCCAATTAGCTTAACGAAACTAAACTCGCTTGTTAGCACTTGCTTTAGTGGATGGTGATGCTGTTTCCTTACGGGGTAACATCTTGGGACTAATGTGCCGTCAAGAAAAAATATGTACACTTCTACGTCCAGAATGTTGTCGAACAGGCCTAGGTCGATTTCAATATCAGGAGCAAGTACTTACCTTAATACAAAGATTTTCAAGCCCTAACTGAGCTTGGTTTGATCACAGACGCCTAGTTATTTCCATATTGTAGACTATAATGTCGAGAAGAGTGATAAAGAACTAAGTTATTAACATCAACGTCACATGACGCTTCTAGACTGAATATTAAATGATCTATCGCTTGCGCGTCCGATCACTGAAACACCATTGTGCCTGCGCAGTTGCGTGACTTGCAAAACACAAGCCAGATGTCATCATTACATGGATGATAAACTTAGCACCCAGCGGGAACGTAAATGCATTTCAGAATGATATCTTTTCCATCTTGCTGCCCCCAAAAAGTTGTTGCTAAATTATACGAGGTCAATGCAAAATCTAGCAAATAATGTCTTCAATCTGTTATCTTTAGGGCTTCCAAGTACAAGAAAAATGCGGCAAAGCCGCCAAACCTTAAAAAACGCGAGATGCAGC
Source organism: Pocillopora damicornis (assembly GCF_964200805.1). Taxonomy (NCBI): domain Eukaryota; kingdom Metazoa; phylum Cnidaria; class Anthozoa; order Scleractinia; family Pocilloporidae; genus Pocillopora; species Pocillopora damicornis. The sequence continues at coordinate 2,679,644 of NC_142674.1, forward strand.
ATTTTATTCTTTACGCTCGGTCGCAAGCCACTACCTATAAGGTCTCATCCTGACACATCTCTTCGCGGTGTAACCACAGTATTTGATATGGATGTAAAGATCTGATAACCTTTCATAATAATCTTTATTTAATTTCTTTAAAGTAGGAATGGACAGGCTAATCCAGTTGACGATTATCAACCGTTACAACTCCAAGAGGTATGTTACGTATTCTTTTACCGCTGAGATACAGTCAGCACTCCAACATAAAATTCATCTCTATGCGTGGCCATATGGCATGCTAATGCTTCACGTACCATGCAAAAAAGTTGATTTTTAAATAAGAAGCAGTTTATGCAATACTCTTTAAGAAGTAAGACTCTAAAGAAACTGTTGTGCTGCGTCGGTGGGGAGTATAGCAAGATAATCTGTGTTATCAAAAGAGTTGATAAAGTAAATTTACCATCGCAAAGAGTTTCTAAAGCCTGATCAGACGAATGATTAAATAAGAGCCCAGGCAGGTATAAACGCAATTAAGAATGTTATAAATTCTATTCTGTTATAAATTCTATTCCCCTGCCCCCAAATAGTTGTTGCCAAGTGGAGGCTTTTAGATAGCTTCTGACCATACAAGTTTTTGCAAATAATGTCTGAAGAAGGGATGTAAGCTTTAAATCCAGATACTCTCTACGGTGGCCAATATACAACATTCTGTCGTTTTCTACTTTGAGAACCGTCCATGTATTCAGCAGACGTCTTCAGCAGAAGGGTACCTTTGCGTAGCTGTTCGACGTGATGGACAGGATTTTTTTTTGGCTCACAATTCGAGCCTTTGCATAATACTCTGTCGTGTGTATTGACAGTTGAAAGTACCAGATATTCAGGAAAACTTAACGAAGAAATTCACAAAATGATACTTAGTTAGTAACGCTATTTTCCTTTCTCGTGTTTTGTTAGTTTGATTATTTTTTAGTAAAACTATGGCAGAATTTTCAACCTCTTTGATGCAAACACCACACAACATCAGTTTTTTTTTATGGAAGGTTTATGTTTTATTTCAGCTGGGTACTGAAGAAGCTTCGGGCTATTCTATCTGTAATGGTGGAAATGGAAATGCCCTCCCTCCAGGGGAACAGGTTGAACTGATTGACAGGATGGAGAGACCGGAACATCAGCCTTTTTTCCTGCAGGAATGTGGTATCCAAGTCAATGTGTTGAGTGTACCCATTCAGGAGACGGAACTATATAGATCGCAGGAGTCAGGTACTTGCCAAACACTTGATCTGGGTTGTGCCTGGAATCATCCCTTGCAGGAGATGGAGCAGCCAGCTTTAAGACGGCCCCGTGGAAATTACGGCTTGCTTGCTGATCACCAGCCTAGTGATGATGGCTCCGTAAATGTAGTGAGTTCTTTGGGTAGGATCTAACAGCATATTGAGCATTGCTGTGGACGCCAAGAAATACGATTATGGCAAGAACAACTTGGTAGGTTAGTATTGCCTCAGTTCAATCACTATCATTAATGGTAATTTAGATGAAAGGATTTGTTTACTATACTGAAACCACATGCGTGATTTGCGTGCCAATTCGATACCCTAAATATCACTTCGGAGGAAAAAAACTATAAAATAATATTTCCACACGAAACACAATTCTACTTAATATACATCCATATTGAAATCGCCCATCAGGCAAATAGTTTTTCTTTTTTTTGTTGTTGTAGTCTCCCATTTCAAATAAAAAAAATTGTTTAACTTTCACGTAGAGCCAATCAGACCGCAGGGATAAGCAAACAGTAGGCAACAATCCTCTGTAAACCGCGCTGAAAGCTTATTTTGATGCAAATTATTTGCTAAAAATGGCTTTGAACGTTTATCTTAGTTGAATTTGACCAAAAATGCCACCAGGAATTTGTTGGTGTCATCAAAGATCCCCGGAAAGTGGTATAGCCAATGCGTTACAACAAGGTTGCTCAACTCATATTTAAAGTATCAAAATTTTTGTTCTTAAATAATTTACTGAAAACGGGAAAATAATTTCAGTTAGGAATTATTATGTTATAATTAAAAAGGAAACGAAATCTGTTTCGTTTTCCCTAAAATCTGTGGTGGTTTATTTACAGGTCTGCTTCACAAAAAGCCGCAAGGAACAAACAAAATCTCCGAGAGACTTATTTCATAATGAAATATACGGAAGTCGAGCGGTTTCGCCAGGTTGGCCTTCCTTCTCTTTCTTTCTTTATTTTAATTTATTTTGAGCAGGAAGACACAACACTTTTTAAAGTGACGTGTGACATTTCTATCTAATTTCAATATTGTCAGGCCGATGATAACGGAGTGGCACCAGCTGTTTTCGGTCCCGCTATCGACTCCGATAGCTTTGAATATGAGTTTGGGGTAAGGATGTATCCCAATGGAGTTGGTGACGGAAGAGGCAGGTATGTTGCCATCTTTGTCCACATGATGGAGGGTGAGCACGATGACTTCTTATCTTGGCCCTACGCTGGAAGAATCACTTTGTCGGTTTTGGATAGAAATGGACAAAGGGACAACGACATTAGCCACACTTTGCAAGCTAAACCAACGTTAGCTGCTTTTCAAAGGCCTCGAGAAGCCATTTGCCCTATTGGATATGGCCTCATTTACTTCGCTGGGATAGAACTGTTCTTCGGTCCTCAATTTGTCAAAAACGATGAACTGTTTTTGAAAATTGAGTTTTCATCCAAATGAAAAAAACAGTAGTTTTAATTAGAAACTCTTGACAGTGGCCAATTAGCATTATCAACTCAGTTCATAAAATCAGCTGCAGATTATGTTGCTAGACTTTGACAGTCTCAGCACATTCTCTTTCTTATGGCTGACAGAATTCTAAATCGTTTTTATGTAACGTTAGATTGAACTGTTCTCTACTGACAGGAAAAAATCCTCTGAGAATTCTCGGCACAAGTCAAGTTAGCTCAATGTTTCTTTGTTGCCACTAAAAGATCTTCAAATGGTCAAGTTATGTTAAATTTCCGTCTAAAAGAGTTTTAAAGCGAAAAAGATGTGAAAAACTTTGATGAAGAACTAATCAAATCAAGAAGATTTAAGCCTAAGATTTTCGTCGAGTCTTTCAAATGTATTTGCTGCATGAAAAACTAGCCCTGAGCTTTTGCCTGCGGCAGGGGCAATATTATTTTAATGAAATGTGATAATGACTCCCTAATAATAAACTGTTTAATTGTTTGTAGTCACTTGAGATGTAGATCGCGACGTTTCGACTGCTTACGCGTTACCATTTGCATCACGGCGATCTAATGCGAATGGCGGATTGCGATCCCTATTGTTCCGGCGAGTTCTGGTTTTCCGAGAGGTCTGACTCCGAGTTGTTCACTCTGCGGCTTCCAGTGTTGTATCGTTGTCTGGCTGAACAACGAAGACAGGTTTACCTAGAACGATAGCCAAGCCCCGATTCATGATTGGTTGAATCACGACAACTGCCAATATGCTCTTGTCAGTGTTTAGCGACAAAGTACATTGCATGAAATATTTGCGTGCTGTTTCTTTGCAATATATATACGGCATAAACTCGACGTCTGGTCATGAAGTCCTATTTCTCAGTTGATAAAATACATTATAACATAGCTAGTAAATCTGTCTAATCAAATTCAATTGCGCGAGTGTGCTTCATATTCCTATTGTGCACGCTCACGACATCAGCAAACATATCCCTCGAGAAAAAATTTTCCATCGGGTTGAAAATGTTATAAAACGATTGGTTCGTACGTCATCTGTGCGTTCATCGAGATATGAAGCGCTTGGGAAGTTTAGAGAGCAATCAAGAAGCTAAAGTTGCTCTCGGCTACGCCACGAGCAACTCTTACGTATCTTTTGTGCTCTCCAAACTTTCTTCGTGCTTCATATGTCGATGAATGCACGCTGACGTATGAACCAATTGTTAATAAAAATATTAAGCACCTCTGATTGGCCGGAAGGGAGAGAATTTTTCAAGTAACACGTGTGCAAAGTCGCAGCACGAGTGCAAAGTTGTAACACGAGCTGCAAAGACTATTCGTCCACTTTAAATGCGAGGTTCACCCTTCTTAAGATCGTTGTTTTTTTTTCATTCCATTGCGATTTAGGCAGACTTTTCCGAGCTCAAAATGAAGAATTAACAATACTCTATTCGGAAAACAATGAAGCTCAGAGAGAAAGAGTCCACGTCAATCGTCAATACCTTCGGCAAAAAAGATGAACCTCCTTTATTTATTCAAACTGCGGACAGAATTCTCACCGATACCAGTCTGACCATAAGGTACTCGTTCAGCCGGATTAATTATCTTGCAACAAACATTACTCAGTTTTACAAGAGTAATACCTATATCAGTTACCCTAGAGGTATATTTTACCAGAGAACCGCATAGAAAAGTTAGCTATTTACAAGGACGCCTTACAAACCCAGAGTACAATTTCATGAGCATTCAGTTGTTTTGGAAAACAGATTGAAAACAAATTTGCAGCGAGACCTTTTTCCAACAACATGAGGCACCCATTCTCTAGGAATTCATTCTTTTCTTTTTATGTTCTTGGATTTCCTTTGTATATTTTTTATAAAACGAACCAGCATTTGGCAGACGCCTTTATGAAGCGAATGCGGCCACTGAAATTAATTCCATTTATCTTTTAAAAAAATATATTTGCTGGAGGCTGAGTCTTCTAAGCCATTGTGTATATATATATATATATATATGCATGCATGCAGGGCAAAATGAATATTTTAAAGACGAAGAGTTTTGACTCGAAATGTCACGCACTAAGCGATGATCAGAATGTAACGCGAGCAGAATCTAGCATCAAATTTTCAAATTAAAAAATTCTTTAATGGCTGGAATTGCGCTTTCTATTACTGGTCGCTCAAGGACAAGTTGAGAAAACTGTTCAATTCAAATCACCGCATCTGTTTCGTTGTCGATTCTCCGTTTTGGTGGAGAAAAAGTCCGAGAGAGAGGTATTTGCTGGTTATCTATGGTCTCATTGTCATCTGTGTCTATTCTAGGGAATATTGAGCAAAATTGTTGATAAAATACTAAAATCAATCAATGTTCTCAAAGAGGGCTTCAATTTCAAACTGATTTATATTTGTCTTTATATTAATATTCGATGTTAGTGTCCTTGTGGGATATGAAACAGGGATTATTTGAAAAGAAACCATGGTTTTTATCTGAGCCCATCATCACGAGAGAGTGGCTAGTGAAAATGAAATTCGTAGAACGCCAGCGTACCCTCGTGATTATCATGACATGGCAACAGCGAGACATTACTTCATCTACGAAGGGTTTTCCCCGATTTCGACTTATTTTTAAGTTGACTGGTCAACTCAATTCCGCCCACGCAGAAGGCCATTTTCTATGGATAGGCACTGATTTGCATTCTGTTAAAATGAAATTGATAGTTCTGCTCAGTGGCCAAGCTCGGCCGGTGCCAAAGGTAGTTTTGAATAACGTTTTAAATGCGTGCCGATATCTCGTTGCAGCTGAGAGTGAACCGTTTTGTTCAGTGGAAAAAGTTGTGAAGGAAAGGATGAATTATGATTCTCTAAAGGGTAGCGAAGACGTATTCAGTGCTCTATAAGTCGTCCTCAGGATTCTTGTGAGGTTAATACGCGTGACAAAAACTAATTCAAGAAAATATGTTACCGGGGTTATTCCTAACTCCTAAGGCACATTGAGTTCTTTCGGTTTGCATCATTAAGGATGTCTAATTAACTGCTGAGTGTAAACGAAATTCATAAAATCATGAAAGAAGGCTAATCTTGTGAAATAAACCCATTTCCCCAGCTAACTCAACGCAAACTAAGCGTAAAAATCCTTGGAATAAAAACATAACATACCAAGATAACAACATCATTTAAGTGTCAGTGCGTTCGACTATTTTATTTTATGCTCACCGAGGACATTACAATAACACAGTAAAACCTAAAATCTTAAGTCTAATTCTTCGATCAAGATATTACAATCCAGCAATAATTAAGTTATAATACAACTATTTACCATCAAAATAAACCAACTGTTTGCAACATGAACTAGTATAATGTTTTACATAGATTACAGCACTGATTGTTATTTACTAGCGATCCTGAAATAGCATGCATTCGTGTTTTACGTTTAAATGAATTGAGGCTGAAAAAGACCCCATAACGGTCTTTTAAAAAGTCTGCTTTGATCCACATTGATATGGACCGAACTGATAAGTGAGGCTAAAGGATTATTCTCGAGATACTCACGTGTGGAGTTCAAATTCGTCAAAAACCTTTGCGCTTCATTGATAGGCTTCGCCTCTAGTCTTCGGGGAAACAGCGATTTGCCTGAAGGGACCAAAACCTGGCCGTCAGAAATACTCTTTCGCTCCCGCTCTAAATTTGCTATGAAGAGCAAGTGATCATCCATTAAATTCACTTGAAAATTGGAATATATAGCATTTAAAGTGTTATAAATCATGTTATGAGCATTTGTTATCTAGTCTGTATGTGAAAGACCTTAACTGAACCTTTACCAGCTCACAGTGTTTCACAAGTTAAAAAAGATGTTTTTCGTGTGTCGTGGAAATTATGCGAATTTTTTTCTTGTGATTTTTCCACTAACTTCTTATGTAGTATCCTTTGTTACGAACATTTTCTGGTTGTGACGTCATGTCCAAACCGACCAAGGACAAGTTCCCGGATGGCATCGGTGGCGGAAACAAACAACTAATCAATCATAGCAACAACAGCTAAAATGACGTAAAGTTCGTTTTTTTCCCACATATACAATTAGCGTCCCTTCTCAATATAGAGTCCAACATCCCAGTTCAGCTTCTCTGAATCTAAAGTGCACTAAATCTCAATGAATCTAAAATTGTAGGGACTGATTAACTTGTTTAAAAAACTGTAAACAAGCCTATAGAGTCGGAGATAAAATTATTGTGTTGTTCTCTTGATAATGAACGTTTCCCTTTTTTTGAAATCATTTGTGCCCGTTCGGATGGTACCTAGTGTCTGAGTATTACAGCGACCGGCGCTTTATGCTAGGAGATTTCAAACATAACCAAATATGCCTACAGAAGCAACTTGATATGAAGAAATAAAGGCCATAGTTTATAAATTTATCGTCGGGTGAAGTACAGTTCCGAAGTCATCAGACGATCTCGTTAAAAAACTTGTTCGGATCCTTAAATATAACATACGGAAACAGACTCTGTTTTTTCACTGAATTATCATTTTTGTCATCGTGGAAATTTTGGAGATATTGTTTAATTCGTCGTCGGTCTTGAAATACGAATTATTCCTCTATTCCAGTTTCCAGAAGCTTATATCTACTGTTTGTTTCATTGTTGTTTGGTCAGTGCAGTATGATATTATTTTTCCAAACTGTATGATCATCAACATCAATTAATACCGATAATTGATTTCTTGTTCATGGTAATTTGTTTACGAGTTTAAATTATCGGTGAAGTCTGTGAAAATCCTATATTCGAAAATCTTAATATACGAGAAGTTTCGGTTTTAAAGCATCAGTCTAAAGGAAATGATCAAGGTATTAATAGAGTAAACATTTCTATATCAATTTTTCCTACCTCCATTTTGCTTTTATACTTTAAGCGAAGAACTTGGTGCAACTTGTCAATTTAAAGATCTTTAAGTGGCAGCAAAGAAACATTTATGCTGTATCTATCTTTGGCTTAACCTGACCTTTTCCAATAGCGAAAGCTTCTGAGAGTTAATTCTTAGATTCTTCAAGCTAAAATAAGTACATTAAAGATCATATTTTGTATCATGTACTGTTAAGTCTCGTAAAGCTAGGTCGTGCGAGTGGTCACAATTATGTTGAAAGGATGATGCAAACAGATTTAGCAGTTTACATTACTTCCGTACACTCCTCCGGTGAAAGTCAAAATTAAACGAACTAAAGTAAAATACCTCGCTGAAAGATTTCAAGTCTGACTCGATTATGTGAAAACTGATAGTTTATGAGTCAATCTTTGTCTATTGGAATGTCTTAAATCAAACTTCAAATGTTCATGAAAATACCGACTTGCTTCAGTTTTAGTATCAACTTAACTTTACCATACCACACTGAGATCTCGTAAGAGATAGGAAGGAGTTAATTAACAAGAGACTGTGTGCAAAATAATAGGTAAAGAATTATTAGCGTGAATCTCCAATATTGACAAACGAAGTTCAATAGGTCGAAACGAGAACATCAACAAGAGGAATTTTAGATTACGATTTAAGCGTAAAACAAGCGACAAGCCTTAAAGCCTGTGTTACCTATTGCTTTGTTATTCGAGAACATCCACTTATGGAGCACAGGCTGAACGTTGTAAACTTGATGAAGAAAAATTTAACACCGGTGAACCTTGATTCAAAACGCATAGGCAACCTTTTGGATCACTGATAGTTGTGACAACTGGTCTTTTATTGACAAAATGTAACTTAGGGTTAATTCAGGTATAGCTTAGGTCTCAAAAACATCGGACATGTTCTCGCTATAATCCATTCCACAAGAAAGTTTGCTTGGCCACCTCCGAAAACACCTCTTGTGTAAACCAATTAACCCCGATCTTGTGCACAGCTGTCAATCTGATTCGATCTGCATGAGCTAAGATGCATTCTCTGAGACCGTACGCTACAAACAACTCTGATAAGAACTATATTACTCGAAACAATTTGTTCATATAGGATGTGGTTAGACTTATAATGGAATTGAATACATTTTAGCAGGTCTATAAAGTCGAAAGAAACGACTAAACATACTTAACCTTGCTTGGTTTATTTGTATTAATATCACTTAACGTCCAACATGATTTATGAAATATTTTCCAGTAAAGCGTTACACATGAATTCGAAAATTTGTATCGAAATCTCCGTAGAGGTTCAAGAAACAGCGCAGCCAGTTTTAAGAATTGTTTCACAGGACGTGCTGTGTTTTGAAAGGAGCTGTTTTTACTCATTTCAGTGGTCTTTGCAATTACAACGATTGTACAGACGACTGAAGTGAAGTGCAAAAAAAAAATATTACGCGCTTCTGATTGGCAGAAGACAAGTGCATTCTCATGTAACACGAGTACAAAGTTGTAACACGAGTGCAAATTACAAATAGCGAGCGTACTAAGCTTTGAAAATTTCGTCTGTCTTGACTTCTATGATGTTTTTTCATTTACATTATTATCAATTAATAACATGATTTCTATTTCAATTTGGTGTAACGAGTACCTGTAAATTTTTCAAAGACAACAAATTACATTCGCCCCACGAGCTAGTGCAATTGTGTCGTCTTTGAAATTTCCTCGTGTTTATTAATTGACACCAAATTGCACTCGAAATCATATTACTACCTTTACTGGTCTGTAAATGTGACACGACATTGTACGCCGCATTTGAATGGAAAGAATAGCTTTATCATTTTTAACTGAAATTTTCTGCCTAAAAAAAAACGTTAAAGACAAACTAAAAGCAAGCCCAAACGTTTTAGCGAATTATAATTGGTTATACTATTCAAAGAGCACAGGTAAAAAGTGTAGTGCACCGCTTCTGTTTCGTTGTCGATTCTCCGTTTTGGTGAGAAAGAAGGCAGATAGAGAGGTATTTGTAGTTTTATCTATAGTTTCGTTATCATCTCTGCCGATTCTAGGGAATCCTGTACCAAATTGCCTAAAAACACAAAAATCAATCAATGTTCTCAAAGAGAGATTTGAAGATTCTGAACAACGAACTAAATTGTTTGGCAAGGTCTCACTTTCAAGCTGATTTAAATTTTTCCTTATTATTGATATTCGGTGTTAGCGATCTGTAGCAGGGATTATTTGAAAAGAAAGCGTGTTTTTTAACTGAGCCCGCCACCATCGCGAGACAATGGCTAATGAAAATAAAATTCTTAGTCCGCCAGCCTTTGTGATTAGCCTTTGCTGTCTCGCGACAGCGAGACTTTTCTTCACCTACGAAGGGTTTTCCCCGATTTCGATTTCCCTTAAGTTGATTGGTCAGCTCAGCTCCGCTCACACAAAAGGCCATTTTATAGGAATGGGTGCTGATTTGCATTCTGTTTACGTGAAATTGATAGGTCCGCTTAGGTGGCCAAGGTCGGCCAATGCAAAAGGTAATTTTGAATAACGATTTAAACGCGAGCCGATATCTCATTGCAGCTGAGAGTAAATCGTTTTGTTTAGTCGAAAAAGTTGTGAAGGAAAGGATGAATTGTAATTCTCTAAAGGGTAGCAAAGACGTATTAAGCGCTCTATAATTCGTCCTTAGGATTCTCGTTAGGTTAATACGCGTTACAAAACAATAATTTAATCATAACATATTATGTCTGATCACTGACGCAACATTACGGGTAAACATTGCTGAAGTTGTCACACATTATACAACTGCTCGAGCGTAAACGAAATTCATGAGATCACGAAAGAAGGCTTAATCTTATGAAATAAACCTACTTCTTCGGCTAACTTAACGCAAACTGAGCGTAAATACCAAGAAAACAACATTATCTAAGTGTCAATGCCTTTGACAAAGCCTTTGACTATTATTTTTTTTCTACATTTCCTAGCCGGCTTTTAAAGAACAATAACTTGAAATCACCAAATTTACGTCCTCTTGACGAGGAAACCTCGACAGCAATTTAGTCACTCTTTTAGTTTGAACTCAACTCTACATTTACATATTTTGGCGAAGTGAAGATGTCGTACATTCAGAAACGGTTAAAGCATCGAGCTATTATCGAAAATTTTGAAGAAAAGTAATTTATAATTTTTCCAGAATAGGCCATCAAAGAGTTTTAAAACCCTGTGTTACCCATTAGTTTTTTTTTCGACAATATCCAATCATGGAACACGGGCTGAACGCTGTGAAGAATGAATGAAGAAAAACTCAACACCGGAGAACTTAGATTCAAAACAGATAGGCAACCGTTTCGATCTCAGATAATTGTGACAACTGGTCTTTTGTTAAACAAATTTAACTTCGCGTTATTTCGGGTGTAGCTGAAGTTTTGAAAACTACGGACATGTTCTCGCAATAATCCATTCCACAACAAAGTTTTTGCTCAGTCAAACAGCACTTAAATTTATTCACATCTTGAAACAGGATCCTCCCACCAGCGAACACACCTCTTGTGTAAGCCTGAGGTCACGCAGGTTTTGAGAAGTAGCCACAAGGAGTCCAGGGTTTAGCGCACTGCAGTGATATTAACTTAATGCCAAGCTGTCATTAAACGTATCGTCCTCATGTGAACATCGCATTGATGAAAATTGATGTGCTGAAGAGCTGTAGTAGTTACGCATCAAAAGCCCGTCGGGTGAACACTTGTGACAACTTTCAGCAACAAAGTTTTTATAATTTGTTCCCTTATGAGGTATGTACTTGTAAGAGTAAGCTTGGTATAAAAGCTTTACATATGAATTCCAAAATTTGTATTCAAATATCTAAAAATTACAAAAATAGCGCAGCCAATTCGGAGAATCGTGAACTGTCGGTTTTGAAAAGAGATGTTACTCATCACAGTGAACGTTGAAAACACTATGATTTTACAGACAAGTAATTTCAGCTCCCAGAACTTTCAGTGTGATACCAAAATGTACACCTCATTTGAATGAAACAATGCGTTCATTATTTTTAGAGGCAATTTTCCTCATAAAATTAACGTTGATTACAAACTAAAGAAATCCCCCGAACTTTTCAGCAAACTATGATTGGTTTTCTCATCGTAAGTACACAGATATGAGGTAAAAAGTATCGTACCTAGTGCCTGAGTATTACAGCGACCAGCGCTTTACGCTAAGAGATTTCTAACATAACCAAATATGCATACAGAAGCAACTTGATATGAAGAAATAAAGACCATAGTTTATAAACGTGTCGCCTGGTGAAGTAATTTCAAAGTCATCAGACGATCTCGTTCACTGGCCTCCATGCTGACTTAGAGTCAAAGGTCTGATCAGTGTGAAATATTCGTTATCTGGCATTATTTAATTTTGGTATTGTCGTGACAGAACAGATAATCGCTCTTTGCTCACAAACCAATAAATTTGTAGATCACAGACAGAACAACAGTTACTTGATAGTCACGTCACGCAGTATAACCAGGCTATCATCAAATACCATGACACATTTTACGCTGCTGTATGTTGGTTTTCGTAAATCTAGGCACGAAACAAGGTCTTAAACTGATTAAAAAAAAAGGAAACGTTGAATATCATGGAAACATGGTTAGGCAAAGTCAGGTATGAAATCGATATTATTAGCAAAACTAAGTCCTACTGAAATCAGCGATTACACCACTATGGCTAAAACATGCTTACCTGGTAGCATTGCAACTCTCTGACTCTGGACTATCGGTCGAATTCATTGCCTCGAATAAGTTAATCAATCAGTCCTTACACTGCCAGTTTCTTGATCGTGCACTTATGATTTAGAGAAGAGGACTGGGTGGGCACGGATCCGTGATGACGCACGAACGTGTTTTTGCAATGGACTTTGACTTTGGACTTTTCAAAACCGACAGTTCACGGGTCAAAGTCCATTGCACGAACGGGTTTTTGCAATGGACTTTGACCCGATCACATGTCCAGCTTTGTTCAAGAAAAAAAGAATGCGTTATCACGTGTCGGTTTTGAAAAGTCCAAAGTTCGTGCACGATCAAGAAACTGATTAAAAAAAAAAGGAAACGTTGAATATCATATTACGCTGCGTAAGGACTGATTGTTTAACTTATTCGAGGCAATAAATTCGACCGATAGTCCAGAGTCAGAGAGTTGCAATGCTACCCGGTAAGCATGTTTTAGCCATAGTAGTGTAATCGCTGATTTCAGTAGGACTTAGTTTTGCTGATAATATCGATTTCATACCTGACTTTGCCTAACTATGTTTCTATAATAATCAACGTTTCCTTTTTTTTTTTTTATCAATTTTAGACCTTGTTTCGTGCCTAGATTTACGAAAACCAACATACAGCAGGCATGAAGTACTTTCCAATATTTTGTTACGCTTCGTTCAACTTAAATCGAAGTGTAATGCAGATAAAAACGCTGCGCGTTTTCATACATACTAGGGGACTTTCAGAATAATACAATGAGAAAAACAATAGCGAAAAAGGTGCGTTTTAAAGCCTTTCTAAATTTCTTAGCCGTTTAATGCAGAAAAACAACGTGAAATCACCAACTTTTATGTCCTCTTGACAAAGAAAACTCGACCGAGCAATTAAGTCACTTTTTTACTTTGAACTCACCTTTAGTCTATATTTATATATTCTGCTGGTCGAACATTCAGAAAAGGGCTACTGGGCTCCTCGAGCCATTAGACAGGAAAAAATCCTCTGAGAATTCTCGGCACAAGTCAAGTTAGCTTAATGTTTCTTTGTTGCCACTAAAAGATCTTCAAATGGTCAAGTTGTGTTAAATTTTCCGTCTAAAAAAGTTTTAAAGCGAAAAAGATGTGTAAAACTTTGATGAAGAACTAATCAAATCAAGAAGATTTAAGCCTAAGATTTTCGTCGAGTCTTTCAAATGTATTTGCTGCATGAAAAACTAGCCCTGAGCTTTTGCCTGCGGCAGGGGCAAAATTAATGAAATTTGATAATGACTCCCTAATAATAAACTGTTTAATTGTTTGTAGTCACTTGAGATGTAGATCGCGACGTTTCGACTGCTTACGCGTTACCATTTGCATCACGGCGATCTAATGCGATTGGCGGATTGCGATCCCCATTGTTCCGGTGAGTTCTGGTTTTCCGAGAGGTCTGACTCCGAGTTGTTCACTCTGCGGCTTCCAGTGTTGTCTTGTTGTCTGGCTGAACAACGAAGACAAGTTTACATAGAAAGATAGCCAAGCCCCGATTCATGATTGGTTGAATCACGACAACTGCCAATATGCTCTTGTCAGTGTTTAGCGACAAAGTACATTGCATGAAATATTTGCGTGCTGTTTCTTTGCAATATATATACGCATAAACTCGACGTCTGGTCATGAAGTCCTATTTCTCAGTTGATAAAATACATTATAACATAGCTAGTAAATCTGTCTAATCAAATTCAATTGCGCGAGTGTGCTTCATATTCCTATTGTGCACGCTCACGACATCAGCAAACATATCCCTCGAGAAAAAATATTCCATCGGGTTGAAAATGTTATAAAACGATTGGTTCGTACGTCATCTGTGCGTTCATCGAGATATGAAGCGCTTGGGAAGTTTAGAGAGCAATCAAGAAGCTAAAGTTGCTCTCGGCTACGCCACGAGCAACTCTTACGTATCTTTTGTGCTCTCCAAACTTTCTTCGTGCTTCATATGTCGATGAATGCACGCTGACGTATGAACCAATTGTTAAAAAAAAATATTAAGCACCTCTGATTGGCCGGAAGGGAGAGAATTTTTCAAGTAACACGTGTGCAAAGTCGCAGCACGAGTGCAAAGTTGTAACACGATCTGCAAAGACTATTCTTCCACTCTAAATGCGAGGTTCACCCTTCTTAAGATCGTTGTTTTTTTCATTCCATTGCGATTTAGGCAGACTTTTCCGAGCTCAAAATGAAGAATTAACAATACTCTATTCGGAAAACAATGAAGCTTAGAGAGAAAGAGTCCACGTCAATCGTCAATACCTTCGGCAAAAAAGATGAACCTCCTTTATTTATTCAAGCTGCGGACAGAATTCTCACCGATACCAGTCTGACCATAAGGTACTCGTTCAGCCGAATTATCTATCTTGCAAAAACCATTACTCAGTTTTACAAGAGAAATACCTGTATCAGTTACCCTAGAGGTATATTTTACCAGAGAACTGCATTGAAAAGCTAGCTATTTACAAGGACGCCTTACAAACCCAGAGTACAATTTCATAAGCATTCAGTTGTTTTGGAAAACAGATTGAAAACAAATTTGCAGCGAGACCTTTTCCCAACAACATTAGGCACCCATTATGTAGGAATTCATTCTTTTCTGTTTATGTTCTTGGATTTCCTTTGTATATATTTTTTTAAACGAACCAGCATTTGGCAGACGCTTTCATGAAGCGAATGCGGCCACTAAAATTAATTCCATTTATCTTTTAAAAAAATTTGCTGGAGGCTGAGTCTTCTAAGCCAGTGTATATATATATGCATGCATGCAGGGCAAAATGAATATTCTAAAGACGAAGAGTTTTGACTCGAAATGTCACGCACTAAGCGATTATCAGAATGTAACGCGAGCAGAATCTAGCATCAAATTTTCAAATTAAAAAATTCTTTAATGGCTGGAATTGCGCTTTCTATTACTGGTCGCTCAAGGACAAGTTGAGAAAACTGTTCAATTCAAGTCGCCGCATCTGTTTCGTTGTCGATTCTCCGTTTTGGTGAAGAAAAAGTCCGAGAGAGAGGTATTTGCTGGTTATCTATGGTCTCATTGTCATCTGTGCCTATTCTAGGGAATATTGAGCAAAACTGCTCATAAAATACTAAAATCAATCAATGTTCTCAAAGAGAACTTCAATTTCAAACTGATTTATATTTGTCCTTATATTAATATTCGGTGTTAGTGTCCTTGTGGGATATGAAACAGGGATTATTTGAAAAGAAACCACGGTTTTATCTGAGCCCACCATCTCACGAGATAGTGGATGGTGAAAATGAAATTCGTAGAACGCCAGCGTACCCTTGTGATTATCATGACATGGCAACAGCGAGACATTACTTCATCTACGAAGGGTTTTCCCCGATTTCGACTTATTTTTAAGTTGACTGGTCAACTCAATTCCGCCCACGCAGAAGGCCATTTTCTATGAATGGGTACTGATTTGCATTCTGTTTAAATTAAATTGATAGTTCTGATCAGTAGCCAAGCTCGGCCGGTGCAAAAGGTAATTTTGAATAACGATTTAAACGCGAGCCGATATCTCGTTGCAGCTGAGAGTGAACCGTTTTGTTCAGCCGAAAAAGTTGTGAAGGAAAGGATGAATTATGATTCTCTAAAGGGTAGCAAAGACGTATTCAGTGCTCTATAAGTCGTCCTCAGTATTCTTGTGAGGTTAATACGCGTGACAAAAACTAATTCAAGAAAATATGTTACCGGGGTTATTCCAAACTCCTAAGGCACATTGAGTTCTTTCGTTTTGCATCATTAAGGATGTCTAATTAACTGCTGAGTGTAAACGAAATTCATAAAATCATGAAAGAAGGCTAATCTTGTGAAATAAACCCATTACCCCAGCTAACTCAAAGCAAACTAAGCGTAAAAATCCTTGGAATAAAAACATAACATACCAAGATAACAACATTATTTAAGTGTCAATGCGTTCGACTATTTTATTTTATGCTCATCGAGGACATTACAATAACACAGTAAAACCTAAAATCTTAAGTCTAATTCTTCGATCAAGATATTACAATCCAGCAATAATTAAGTTATAATACAACTATTTACCATCAAAATAAACCAACTGTTTGCAACATGAACTAGTATAATGTTTTACATAGATTACAGCACTGGTTGTTATTTACTGGCGATCCTGAAATAGCATGCATTCGTGTTTTACGTTTAAATGAATTGAGGCTGAAAAAGATCCGATAATGGTCTTTTAAAAAGTCTGCTTTGATCCACTTTGATATGGACCGAACTGATAAGTGAGGCTAAAGGATTATTCTCGAGATACTCACGTGTGGAGTTCAAATTCGTCAAGAACCTTTGCGCTTCATTGATAGGCTTCGCCTCTAGTCTTCGGGGAAACAGCGATTTGCCTGAAGGGACCAAAACCTGGCCATCAGAAATACTCTTTCGCTCCCGCTCTGAATTTGCTATGAAGAGCAAGTGATCATCCATTAAATTCACTTGAAAATTGGAATATATAGCATTTAAAGTGTTATAAATCATGTTATGAGCATTTGTTATCTTGTCTGTATGTGAAAGATCTTAACTGAACCTTTACCAGCTCACAGTGTTTCACAAGTTAAAAAAGATGTTTTTCGTGTGTCGTGGAAATTATGCGAATTTTTTTCTTGGGATTTTTCCACTTATTTCTTATGCAGTATCCTTTGTTACGAACATTTTCTGGCTGTGATGTCATGTCCAAACCGACCAAGGACAAGTTCCCGGATGGCATCGGTGGCGGAAACAAACAACTAACCAATCAATAGCAACAACAGCTAAAATGACGTTAAGTTCGTTTTTTTCCACATATACAATTAGCGTCCCTTCTAAATATAGAGTCCAACATCCCAGTTCAGCTTCTCTGAATCGAAAGTGCACGATGAAGACACTAAAATTGTAAGGACTAATTAACTTGTTAGAGGCAATGAATTCGAGCAATAGTCCAGTGTTAGAGAGCTGCAATGCTTCCAGATGAGCGCGCTTTACTCACAGAGTAATTGCTGATTTCAGATAGGGATAAGTTTTGCTGATAATATCGATTTGATACCTGAATTTGCCGCATGTCATAAATTTTGAAACTGTAAACAAGCCTATAGAGTCGGAGACAAAAATTTTGTGTTGTACTCTTGATAATGAACGTCTCCCTTTTTTTTTTTAATCACTCGTGCCTTTTCGTATGGTACTTAGAGATGGAGATATTGTTTAATTCGTCGTCGGTCTTGAAATACGAATTATTCCTCTATTCCAGTTTCCAGAAGCTTATATCTACTGTTTGTTTCATTGTTGTTTGCTCAGTGCAGTATGATATTATTTTTTCAAACTGTATGATCATCAACATCAGTTAATACCGGTAACTGATTTCTTGTTCATGCTAATTTGTTAACGAGTTTAAATTATCGGTGAAGTCTGTGAAAATTCTATATTCGAAAATCTAAATATACCAGAAGTTTCGGTTTTAAAGCATCAGTCTAAAGGAAATGATCACGGTATTCATGTATGAGAGATGAATTTTTATTTCCTAAAAAATCTTGTACGCAAACTAAAAAAGGGTTTAAAATGAAAGTGCTCTGGCACAGGTATAAGTATTGATATAAATGTGCATTTTACACCTTTAGATCCTGCTCTCTTGGAGGGGAATTCTATATCGGTATGTTTAACCTCACAGCCCTTGCGGAAGTGCATTTGGTCACGTCCGAATCTTATTCATCAGTAAATAAGGAAATTATTTATCAGCCATTTCGTATACGCATTATCGGGCCATAACGTCGTTAAGCGGCATACTCAAGGCATATCAGTTCAAATTCTTCAAGAGCCTTTGCGCTTCTTTGATATGCTTTTATCATAATTCCATAGGACTGTTCGATTCTCTTACCGGAAACAACGTGCAACCAATAACAACAACTGTTGGAAATAAATTCCTAACAGTTGTTGTCATTGGATCAAAGCTGTTAGAAATTTATTTCCAACAGTTGTTGTCATTGGCGGTTACTTGGGTCAAAGTCTAAGGTTCCTCTAAACATATGGGTGGGGCAAACCCATTTGTTGTGTGCATCCAGTTCAGCTTCTTTGAAGTGCACGATCAAGAAACTGGGAGTCTGGGGACTGATTGAGTAACTTCCTCGAGGCAATGAATTCGACCGATAGTCCGGTGTTAGAGAGCTGCAATGCTACCAGGTGAGCATGTTTTACTCACAGTTTAGTTGCTGATTTCAGACAGATATAAGTTTTGCTGATATGATCGATTTGATACCTGAATTTGCCGCATTCCGTAAGTTTTGAAACTGCAAACAAGTCTATATCGTCGGAGATGTAAATGTTGAGACTAGAGACTTTCTCTCTAGATGATAATTTTACCCAGTTTTTTTAAAATCAGGCGTGCCCCTGTTGCCTGGCTAAATGTACGTAAACCAACATATGAAATGAAATGACATGAAATGCTCACTTTTTAATATTTTGCTACGCTTCGTACAATTGAAGTCATTGTGCAATGCGCGTTTTCATAAAATACAAGGGACTTTCAGAAAAGCACAATTAATGAGCAAGACAATAGCAGAAATCGTGCGTTTTAAAACTTTCTACATTTCCTAGTCGGCTTATAAAGAACAACAACTTGAAATCACCAAATTTACGTCCTCTTGACGAGGAAACCTCGACAGCAATTTTGTCACTCTTTTAGTTTGAACTCAACTCTACATTTACATATTTTGGCGAAGTGAAACAGAAACAGAAACAGTTAAAGCTTCGAGCTATTGTCGAAAATTTTGAAGAAAAGTAATTTATAATTTTTCCAGAATAGGCCATCAAAGAGTTTTAAAACCCTGTCTTACCCATTAGTTTCTCATTCGACCATATCCAATCATGGAACACAGGCTAACCGCTGTGAAGAATGAATGAAGAAAAAATCAACACCGGAGAACCTAAATTCAAAACGGATAGGCAACCGTTTCGATCTCTGATAATTGTGACAACTGGTCTTTTGTTAAACAAATTTAACTTCGCGTAATTTCAAGTATAGCTGAAGTTTTGAAAACTACGGACATGTTCTGGCAATAATCCATTCCACAACAAAGTTTTTGCTCAGTCAAACAGCACTTAAATTTATTGACATCTTGAAACAGGATCCTCCCACCAGCGAACACACCTCTTGTGTAAGCCAACCGATCTTGTGCACAGTTGTCAATCTGATTCGATCTGCATGAGCTAGGATCGATGAGTTTTATTCTCTGAGACCTTACCCTAGGTACTTGTAAATTCTTCAACGACTAAAAATTGAAATCGCACTACGAACTCGTGCAATTTTTTGTCTTTAAAAAAATTCATCGTGCTTATTAACTACACTAGTCTATAAGTGTGACACAACATTGTACGCCACATTTAAATGGCAAGAATAGCTTCATTACTTTTAAATGAAACTTTCTTGATAAAATCAACGTCGAAGACGAACTTAAGGTATGCAAAAAACTTTTTAGTTTCAAGTGCACAGAAAAGGTAAAAGTGTATTGCCTAGTGCCTGAGTATTACAGCGACCGGAGCGTTATCCTTAGAGATTTAACATAGCCAAATGTGCCAACCGAGTATTTCCAAAGTCATGAGTCGATCACGTGAAGTAAAGACTGATGCTTAACTGTAACACATGAAAGCGGGCTCTGTCATGAAAATGAATGAAAAATTTGTTCTTCGAGAGAAAATTTGTGGTCGTGTCTTGTTTAAATCAATTTGGTTCTCTTAGCCGAGGTCTTTGTTATCTTGAACGCATAGGTTTTGCAACACTAGTTCAGTGAAATAAGTTCGATTGTAAAGAGCATCCTGCAGAAGCATATTGTAGCTAGGAGTGAACTATGAAAGTTCTGAGAGACGTAAGCCTGTTTTCCTATATTAACCATAGCACCAATCACAAATTTTAACAAATATTACGATCGTTTTAGGAAGTCAGAATCTAAAATTCTGATTATAGCATCAACCCTTCCTGTAATTACAGCCGGAAACTTAAAGGCCAGTAGGCTGCAGTGCTCATCATTTCTTTTCATGAGCTGCTCAGAAATGTTTAGCGAGGGATTTATTCCACCTCAAAGTTTACGCTTTCGTCAAATTTTCATTTACGATGGAACAAATCTAAATCTACTTTGCCTCGTTACTTTGTCATAATTGCGTTGACGAATTCGTCCATCTCCAGAACCAATTATTCCCCGTAAAATAATCAGAAAAAGTGAGTGAACTCTCAGTCCTGAGATCTGGCCAAGCGGACCCTCAAAAGTCAAAATTCGCGATTCAAAAAGTGACCAGAAGGTACAGTACTGAATATTTATATGTAAGATCGATGCACATACCTAAAATGTGTTCACCAGACCTTCCAAAGAAAATTGATCCTCTGTAGATAGAAGAACGAATCTCAAACGAGAGGTGAAAGCGAAGAACGCTGGTCCAATTTAGCCTAACGAAACTAAATTCCCTTGTTAGCACTTGCTTTAAAGGACGTTGATGCTGTTTCCAAACGGAGCAACATCAAGTGAAACTATTCACACGTCTCCATCCACGATGTTGTTGAACAGGCCTAGGTCGATTTCAATATCACGAGAGAGAATTTACCTTGATACAAAGAGTCTCAAGCCCTGAATAAGCTTGATTTGACGACGGACGCTTAGTTTTTACCATATTGTAGACCATAATGTCGAGAAGAGTTTTAGATCAAAGTGCTCTGTGAGCAAACTCGTGAATTGACACATGATTTTTTAGATTATGTTTAATGTTATCTGGTTTAGGGAATTTTGTGGTTGATTGTCATATCTAGAGTACGAGCAGTAGTTCAGTGTTCGCTAATGTAGCAAAGAAACAAAGTAACGTTGGGATAAGACGGCATTACAATTGAAATGATCATGCTATTAAATTTGACAAGATGGATGATGTCATGTGTTTTAAACGTCTATCATTTTTGTTTCTGGTTCAAAAGAAAAGGTTGGAAGTAAATGTGGGTGAAAAGTGAAATTTACTGTCTTTCGTTGTAAATATTAGAAAATCAAGGCAATACTGTCTTAATGAAAACATTAACGATTCCCTCTTTATCAAATGAGACAAACGGGAACGAGTTTTGAGTGATATAACTAATAAGCCAAGCCTGCCACCGTCATTTTGGATCTCCGCCTGGGTAGATTTAGGTCACGTGCTAGGCAACGTATGATCAATAACAAGATAGAATTTCATTTCAGGCCTATTTATCAATTTTGTGGTGTGTAACTTTCGCATTTTAGTACGTTGTTTGTATGTTGAATCTTCAAATTGTCTTGAAACTTAAAAGAAAATTGTTCTTTAAAAATTCACTGAAAATCGGTAGCTAAAATTGTTTGTTTAGGTGTTATCTGATTTTCGTGTTAACTTGTTATTTCGTCAGTCGCCGGCATCTTCTGATGCTTCTCACAGGAAAAACACACGCGACGAAACGTAATGATCAATTTTGTCCTCAATTTCACGCTATAACAGAAAAAGCTTTTGAACATCTGTAAACTCCGAGCGCTTCGCAGTAAGTGATATTTTCAATGAATCTTCGGATTGTTTTCAAGTTCAAGGACTGTAAATTACAATTTTATGAAAAACGAAGGTTGTTCTGTTATTTCAGTGTGAATCCTTGCATGCCTGCCAGTCGCTGGCGCCGCTTGTTGAAACTAAAACGAAAAAAAAAAACTCTTTTAAGATTATCATTGGCTTCTTTTTCACCCCACCACTATTCTTAGCAACAAAGGTCGCCATTTCGTCTGTTTATTGCTCGCCAAAAACTATAAAATGCACTCAAAAGTCTAAAATCTAAAAAAAGTTTACAGGAATCGACCAATCGAGCGAGCGAGCGAGCGAGCGAATGCCATTCCCCACATCGTATCTATAACTCGCTCTTGCGCATGCGCGCAATTTACGAGTTAAAAACGGAGTCATTGACATCAACATCACAAGACGCTTCTTGAAGACGCTTCTAGACTGAATATCGAATGATCCAGCGCTTCAGCGTCGATCACAGAAACACCACTGAGCCTGCGCAGATTGCGTGACTTGCAAACACAAGCCAAAATGATTTCCTTATTACAGCGGAAACGTAAATGCTGCCTTTAAGGAGATTTTGCCACTGAGATCACGAACGTGGTCACAAAATCAAGTGGAGGAGGTTTTAAGGAGTAGCCACTAGGAGTCCAGGGTTTAGCGTACTGCAGTGATATTAGTTTAGTACCAAACTGTTATTAAATGTGTCATCCTCATGTTGACATCGTATTTATGAAAACTGATGTGCCGAAGCGCTGTACAAATTTGTCATCAAAAGCCCGTCGGGTGAACACTTGTGACAACTCTTAGCTCCAAAATTTTTATAACTTGTTCCATTACGAGGTATATGCTTGTAAGAGTAAGCTTGGTTATCCGAGACAAAACTTTATTCTTATCTTATTTTTCCTTCCAAATCTTCCCCAAGATTTCGATGATGCTACTAGAAGCTCATCATTCATATTTTGAACTCTATCTTTAAATTGCTACTGAATTACGAGGTTCTCAATAGGGTCAACCGATAGCCATAAAACGGCTAAAAAATTTAGGCGTTAGGCGTAAAAACTGACAAAATTTAACCGTTAGTCGTAAAAAAGTTAACCGTAAAAATAGGTCTAGTGGAAACAATGGAAAGGTGTTAACTGTTAGCCGTAAATTGGCCAGAATTTAAACCACTTACTGAAAATTTCTTCATAAAACAACGTTAAAGAAAAACTAAAAGATTAAGGACTAATCTATGGACTAATTTGCCGTCAGGAGAAACTATTAACACGTCTCATCCAGAGTGTTCTTTAACAGGCTTAGGTCGCTTTCCGAATATCAGGAGCGAGTATTTACTTCTCAAGTCCTAACTGAGCTTGATTTGATCACAGACGCTTAGTTTTTTCCATATTGTAGAGCACCATGTCGAGAAGAGTTTTAGAGATCTGAGTTGTTAACATGAACGTAACATGACGCCTCTAGACTGAGTATTGAATGATCTATCGTTTCCGGGTGCGATCAGAGCGCGGACTTCGGAACTTACTTATTACTTGACATAATCAATAAGTTGAGGCTTAGGCGCGTGGTCTTAAGGAGTAGCCCAATAGGAGTCCGCAGATTCGCCGCACGGCACGTGATAGTGTTCTTTAACGTATCATTCTCATGCTAACATCGCATTTGTGAAAACTATTGTGCCGGCACGGCACAAATTACACATCAACAGGCCGTCAGGTGAACACTTGTGACAACTTTCAGCAGCAAAATTTTTACAATTTGTTCCATTATGAGGTATGTAGTTGTAAGAGTAAGCTTGCTTATCCAAGACAAAACTATCAAGTTGTTCCTTATGTTAATTTTTCTGAAAAGTTTCCGATAATGCCGCTAGGAACTCTCTCCTCAGTCACGAAGGTTTTTCTTGTCTCATCTATTCATCTTTTGTGTCGTTAATTTTTAAATTGAAATTTATCTGTAAATTGCCACTGAATTACAGACAGTTTTTATTTGAAATAACGCAAAAAGCGTCATACCTATCAGAGCCCGTATCGAATAATAAATAGGGCACCCCTGGCTGCATTCCTTGTTCTTGCGGAGTGCAGAAGACTTACATATCATCTGTCGAAATCGAAACGACACGAGTTTCTCTATTTCTTGCAGCTCAAGAAGTAGTGATATTTATGCTGAGGAGATGGAACATTTTTATACAAGGTACAGTGATGTTAGTCGGTGGTTGGATTAAATAATTGTTGAGTACTCGCATTTTATCGCCATCTCTCGCCCATTATTTATTAGCCTCGGTAGAATGAATAATGAAGAAATCAAATTGACAGCAAAGCATCAAAGGAACTGTGCACTTCGATCTCATTGACTGAAATCGAGTAAAGATTATCCAGATGAATAGGAAATTTAGGCTTCAATTTACGTTTGGAATCCATGAAAATCGGGCGCTTTGGTAAATTGCTGTCCTCCATATTTACGCACGCCCATGTAATATTCTCTATTTATTAATTTGCAATTGTAAAATCACAGTTGGCCTTAACAGAAGTTTTTGTTTTAAATCACAACTATATTAGGGTTTTGGATATTTTCATTGTAAGTTAATTATGCTTATTTTTCTTTCGAACCATCGCACGCTCTTTCGTTAGTTTTCATAACTGTGGTATCAAACGATCAATATTCATGAAACTTGTTTATAGTAAAGCAAGTTTATCGTGCTTTTTAATTTTAGCTCCCAAATCTTTGATCTACGTCTTACCGGTTCGTGTAAGTGAGAGTAATAAGCTCTGAAAAATCCCTGTGAAGAGTGTTTTATCAAAATTTTATTATTTCTTTTTATGTTACATTGATGGAAAAAACCTTGGCATTAGGTTAGAACTCAGTGCGATCTGTGGAGATATCGAGATTATTAAAAAAAAAACATTTCTCATCCCTTGAAAACTTTTATGTGTAATAAAAAAATTGAATACACTACAGATTGCAATACATCAGATAAAAAGCCATTGACTGAGTGAATTACCTAGCTGCACATTGTGGTACACAAATTTTCTTACTTATGCCGGCTGCGAAAGACTATATTGCGTACTTTTGTAATCACGAATAATAAGATGACTTCGGCCAAACGTAGTCACTCGATTCTTGAATGCAATCCTGCAAGAATTTCTACTGGCCGAGTATATCGCTGTCTTCTTGAATTACAAGAGAAGTGAAGATGTTCCAACATGAGGTACGTACGACAAAGAGCAAGCTTGGTTATTCGAGATAGACAAACCATTTTGTTATGTTTTTGGCTGCTAGCAACCAAGCGCATCTCTACCACCGCCACGCTGGGTTTTTGGAATGGAGACACGTCTATTGACATCCCACTTGAACTGCGGAATCTTTATAACATTTCATCGCAATAATTTTGCCCATGCAGCACTGGAGCAAAAGCTCAAAACTAGCTTTTTATAGAGCAAATAGATTTGAAGACTCGACGAAATATTTGGCATGAAACCTCTTGATTTGATGAGTTCTGCATCAACTTTTTTCACATCTGTTTCGCTTTTAAACTTTTTAAAGGCAAAATTTAACACAACTCGACCATTTAAAGATCTTTTAGTGGTAACAAAGAAACATTAAGCTAACTTGACTTGTGCCGAGAATTCCTGGAGCATTTTTTTTCTAGTCTAAGGGTTCGAAGAGGGAAGAATTAAATCTAACTTTACATAAAAACGATTTTGAATTCTGTCTGCCATAACAAAGAGAATGAGCTAAGACTGACAAAGTTTAACAAGACAATCTGGTTTTATCAACTGAGTTGATGATGCAAATTGGCCGCTGTGAAAAGTTTCCAATTTAAACTACTTTTTCGAGCGTTAGCTGCTTGTCAAAGTCTATTTGCACTGAATGCTCTCTGATTCATTTTGGTTTTACTAGTTTTCGTCGTTGTATCATTAAGAAAAAAAAATTTAAGGGATGTTGATTGCGATGTATCGAAATCTATATTGCTAATCTTTGTCCCACTATGATATTCCGCAAACAATTCGCCTAAATATGTTATCTGGTACTTAAGTTCGCCTTTACTGTTATTTCCAGGTTTGATCTAGCATGACAATAGGCAATCGGAAGCTGTGAGAGTTTTGTCGCAGATCCTTCCTGCTACAAAGAAAAAGAAAACGTGTGTTTGTGTCAGGTTTCGAAAGAGTAGGTTGCGTGAAAATGTAACTGTTATTTTGAGAGATGCACATAAATTTAGCTTTTTTATAGTACTTCCGTACATAATTCCCACGAAGGCCAAAATGAAACCAACTGAAATTAGATAAGTGAAGGTAAAGGGGTAAGTTTCTTAAGAAACTTTGATGCTGCGTCGTAGGGAGAGTATAACAGGGTAATTTAGTATTATCAACTGAGTTGAAAACATAAATTGGCCACCGTAAAGAGTTTGTAGGCTGACGTTTCGAGCGTCAGCCCTTCGTCAGAGCGATTGGCGAAGGGCTAACGAAGGGCTCACGAAGGGTTAACGAAGGGTTGACGAAGGGCTAACGAAGGGTTGACGAAGGGCTGACGAGACTAAAAGTGTGGGAACTGATTAAATTGTTCGAGGCAATGAATTCGACGGATAGTCCAGAGTTAGAAAGCTGCAATACTATCAGGTGAGCATGTTTTACTCACAGTGTAATCGCTGATTTCATATAGGAATAAGTTTTGTTGATAATATCGATTCAATACTTGAATTTGCCGCAATTCGTAAGTTTTGAAACTGTAAATAAGCCTATATCGCCGGAGATGTAAATGCTGAGACTAGAGACTTTCTCTCTAGATGTTAATTTTACCAAGTAAACAACGTATCGGGCGCAGTGGTGGCCCGCATGAACAACAAACAAGATAGCCACGTCTATTAAAAGACTGGTACATTGAATGCAAATATATAGCATGTTAAGTGTTAGAAATCTTATTATGAACCCTCGTGTTCGAGTTTTATTTGTAAGTCCTGAGCTGAACCTTTACCAGCTCACAGTGCTTCACTAGTTAAAGGAATGTTTTCTTGTGTAGCAGAAATTATGCGAATTTCCTTCTTGTGATTGATCAGTTCACTCCTCGTTATGGAAATTTCTGATTGGGACGTAGATGGGAGGACAGAATACAAAGTCCATCTATCTGTGGTTTAACCAGCTGTTCGCAGCAGCTATTAGATATTGGTTCAAAGGTCGTTTCCCCCACATATATTTAGAGCAACCCATTTGTAGTCATCTTGTTAATGCAGCTTCCGAATCTTACGTGCACGATCAAGGAACCAAAAATGTAGGGACTGATTGACTAACTTATTCGAGGTAATGAATCCAATCGATAGTCCAGTATTAGAGAGCTGTAATGCTACCAGGTGCGTATGTTTTACTCACAGTGAAATCGCTGATTTCAGATAGGAATAACTTTTGCTGATAATATCGATTCGATACCTGAATTTGCCGCAATTCGTAACTTTTGAAACTGTAAATAAGCCTATATCGCCGGAGATATAAATGATGAGACTAGAGACTTCGTCTCTAAATGTTAGTTTTACCAAATAAACAACGTATCATATGTGACAAGACATGATACGAACTACGTTTAACTACGTTTTCTTGACAATTAACGTTTCCTTTTTTGTTTTAAATCAGTCGTGTGCTTCCTGCCTGGCTAAATGTTCGTAAACCAACATACAGCCGACATGAAATGCTAACTTGTTGATATTTTGCGACGCTTCGTAGAACTGAAATTGAAGTGTAATGCAAACAGAAGCGCTGCGTCTTTTTATAAGCTACAAGGGAGTTTCAGAAAACTACAATGAGCAAAACAATAGCTAAAATGTGCGTTTTAAAAGTTTTTACATTACTTAGCCGTCTAATACAGAACAACAAAGTGAAATCACCAACTTTTACGTCCTCTTGACAATGAAACCTTGACAGCAATTTAGCCATTTTCTCACTTTGAACTCTATTCTATATTTACGTATTTTGCGGGTAAATACGTCGTACATTCAGAAACGGTTAATGCATCGAGCTATGTGTGAAAATTTTGGAGAAAAGTAATTTACATTTTTCCAGAATAGGTCATCGAAGAGTTTTTAAACCCTGTGTAATCCATTAGTTAGTTGTTCGAGAAAATCCACTTATGGAGCACATGCTGAACGTTGTAAACTTGATGAAGAATAATTCAAAACCGGTGAACCTTTATTCAAAACGAATAGGCAACCTTTTGGATCACTGATAATTGTGACAACCGGTCTCTTATTTACTAATTTTAACATTGCTTTAATTCAGGTGTGGCTGAAGTTTCGAAAACTACGGACGTGTTCTCACTATAATCCCTTCCACAAGAAATCACTCAGATCAAACCATCACTCAGCGAGAGTCTATTATAAAAAAACTAAGAGAAAACTAAGACAGTTCTAAGAGACGTAAGCTCGTTTTCCTGCATTAACCATAGTACCAATCACAAATTTGATCAAATATAACGATCTTTTAAGAGGTCAAATTCCAACGCAAACCTTGGCAATCCTCCATTATCAGGTATCTGTACAGCAAGATATGTCTCGACAGAAAGCGAAAGTTACCATGGTCATACGCTAATTATAGCATACTGTAATTACAGCCGGAAACTTAGAAGCCAGTAGCCTGCATTGCTTATCAATTCTGTCCACCAGCACCTCTGAAAAATTTAGCGAAGGAGTTATTCTGTCTCGACGTTTACGCTTTTGTCAAATTTTCATAAACGATGGAGCAAATCTAAATCTACTTTACTTCGTTTTGATAATTGTGTTGACGAATTCGTCTATCTCCATAACAAATGATTAACCTCGAAATATTCTGACAAAGTGAATGATCTCTCAGTCCTGAGATCTAGCCAAGCTGACCCTCGAAAGTTAAAATTCGCGATTAAAAAGTGACCAGAAGGTACAGTGCTGAATATTTATATGTAAGATCGATGCACATACCTAAAAGTGTTCACCAGACCTTCCAAAGGAAATTGATTCAACTGTAGATAATAGAATGAGTCTCACACGAGAAGTGAAAGCGAAGATCGCTTGTCCAATATTTAGCTTAACGAAACTAAACTCCCTTCTAGCACTTGCTTTAATAGACGTTCATGCTGTTTCCTAATGGAGTAACATCTAGTGAATAATTTTCCGTCAAGAGAAACTATTCACACGTCTCCATCCAGGATGTCGTTGAACAGGCCTAGGTCGATTTCAATATCAGGAGCGAGCATTTACCTTGACATAAAAATTCCTAAGCCCTAACTGAGCTTGGTTTGATCGCGGACGCTTATTTCTTTCCATATTGTAGAATGTTAAGGAGAGTGATAGAGAACTGAGTTATTGACATCAACGTCACGTGACGCTCCTAGATCGAATATCGAATGATCTATCGCTTCTGCGTCCGTCACTAAAACACTATTGTGCCTGCGCAGAGTGCGTGACCTGTAAACACAAGTTAGACGCAGGCGTTGTGTGCACTATGATTGCGTTGCATCATGGTCGTAAAACGAAAAGTGAGTCATTTCCATCCTGTCGCGGTCGCGTGAACATCTCTGGTGGCAGCAAGATAGCGTCAATAAACTTAGAATGTAATGGGGATTCACTGTCTGTTGCCGTTCCTTTGAAAGTTAAAAAGTGTTTAAGGGCCTGCGCGACTCCTGTTATTCCACCGTGACAAATTGGTTTTTAGGAGGCAACCGACGAGATTCAAAAAGAATTGAAACTGCAGTCTTGCCTAGGAATCTATTCATTTGGCAGCAATTACACTTACAGCTGATGGCTGTGTGAATAATATCAAATTCGCGAGTTTTTTAACGGGGAATCGGGCCTTGACATGCAAACACATTACAAAGGGACAGCGACATTCGAACACACGAACTATTTTTCATGCCATACACTTAAAGGCGTAAATACGGAATTCGCGAAAGGAGAAGCCTTGCGCCTCCTAAGACCAAATTCGTCAAGCTCAATTTTTAATAAAAAAAACGTACAGAGTTTCAGATATGCATAAAGAATAGAGAATACCTAGAATAAGGTTTATGACTTATTGAAGTTATTTTCTGCGGGCATAGAGAGTACACTCAAAACAAAAAAAAGAAAATAGCGCGCACACGTGAAAATATTACCTTTTGTAACACAATCTCGTCCGGCTTTGCCAAACCTCAAGAACATACAGATGGGGAAATGACACCTCAAAACTAACCCTTATTATCTCATCACAAACGAAAATCATTAAGATATCTTAATATCAGTTAAGCTTTCAGGTCAGAAGATTTTAAAGCGCAAGCGAATGGCAAGAGTCGCACAAGCCTATCAACACCTTTTAACAATCGACTGCGTTTTGCTTTCCGGCTTACCCGGCGTTGATTCATTGGTGAAGTGACTCCTTTCATTGCTTTTATTCAACTATCCTTCACGATCAACATAGTAGATTTACCATCCAACTCTCGCGATTACTTAATTTGCTTTTACTTAGGACAGCAGATTTACAACACAATTAAGTATACAATAGTAACGCTGTGTAACGCAAAGCACTAAACACAACTATAGCAATAGGCCTTTTCTCGGCCATAATCGGTCTCAAACACTAGCACTTAAAATGCGAGAAACACATGTATAGTTGGAGAGCGTTGGAGAGTGTTTGGCCAGAGCTGTTGAAGAAGGATCAAAGCGGCCATCCAAATCTTTGAAAACCGGTCTCAAATTACATACTTAAGAACAATGATTACGTTCGTCCTTGAGAACCTTAGTATACGCGACAAATACGTGTAAAAAAAACAAAATAAAACAAATTCACAAATTCAGAATAAGTCAAATTACTTTCACTTATGGTGGGGGGAAAAAGGAAAGGGCTAACTTTTACGGAATGATCGGTCAAAATCTGCCAATTTCTGCCGCTTTTACCGACATCGAAAATGAAGCCACTACAGTGCAACGCAATCGGTGTGTGCACACCCTCAGCCAGACGCAACATTGACCGGCCAGTGAGGTCACAAAACGAGGTTACAAAAACAAGTGGAGGTGTGTGGTTTTGAAAAAAAAACAACCAATAGAATCGAAGTAAAGCGGTGAAACATGGTATGATTGGCTGTAAATCTATCTTCCTCCGCCTTACGGAGGTTCTGTATAAGTTACGTATGTCCTTGTGAGTGACCGCCGTGACGAAACAAAACGAATGTACAAAGACAAGTGGAGGCGTGTGGTTTTGGAACGGTTCCATCAGTGGGAAATCTAACCAACACATCCACATTAGGTAACACGGCCATACGGAGGTTCTGTACAAGTGACGCATCAAAAGTCCGTCGGGTGAATACTTGTGACAACTTTCAGCCGTAAAATTTTTACAATTTCTTCCATTATGAGGTATGTACTTGTAAAAATAAGCTTGATTATCCGAAAAAAAACCTTTTAGTTCTTCTTATCTTACTTTTCATTGCAGGATTTCGATGATGCCGCTACTCACTTTTCCTCTGTCACAAAGGTTTTTATCGTCTCATCATTCATCTTTTGCGTCGGTGACTCTAAAATTGAACTTTATCTTTAGATTGCTACAGACGGCTTGCATAAAATCAAATAACACAAAAAGCGCTATACCTATCAGGAACCGTATCGAATGATAAACAGGGCACCCCTGCTCGCATTCCTTGTTCTTACGGACTGAACGAGAAAAGCATATCTTTGGACTAACCCAGTAATATCATCTGTGGAAATCGAAACGACATAACTTTCTCTATTTCTTGCAGCTCAGTGAATAACAATTTTTCTTCTGTACAAATTATAGTGAAGTTAAAAATAAAATCGACAGAAAAGCATTAAAGGAACTGTCAATCAACAGTTCTTAGATAACATGGCATAAATAATATTACAGGAGGCAGGAAATCGGCATCAACTGACAGTTATTATTTTCGGGTAAATTTGCAATTCAGCGTCCGCGTTAAAATATATACTTCGCTTTAACGACATAGAGCGGCTTTTGGTACAGGGTAAGAAGAGCTTTAACGAGCGGCACAGTAAATTTAGTGCCCGGTTTCTTCTAGTGAAGAAATGCGATCGATCACTAACGCGGCTTGACATATTAAAGATTTTCCATCTTTTCCTCAGTATCTTTGGCCTAACCTGACTTTTTGCACAGGCAAAAGCCTCTAGGAGCTAATTCTCAGATTCTTCAAGCTTAAAATAAATACATGAAAGATCATGTGAGACTGTCAAGTCTCGAAAAGGTAGATTGTGCGAATGGATAACACAGCGATATTGAAAGGATAAAGCAAATAGATCTAGTTGTTTAAATCACTTCCGTACCCTCCTCTGGTGAAAGCCAAAATTTAGAAAAACTAAAATAAGCTACTTTGTTCAAAGATTTCAAGTCTGACTCGGTCATGTGCAAACTGATAGTTTTATGGGTCAATCTTTGTATCTGGAATCTCTCAAATTGAATTTCAAACTGTAGTAAAAATACTGATCTGCTTCAGTTTTAGTATCAACTCAACTTTACCATACCATACTGAGGTCTCGTAAGAGGTCCCATTTCAACAAGAGAACGTGTGCGAAATGATATCTCTAAAAAAATTAGCGTGTCTCCAATATTGACAAACGAAGTTCAATAGGTGGTAACGAGAACATCAACAAGAGAAAGTATGGATTAAGAATTAAGCGTAAAGCACGCCGCACGCCTTAAACCCTGTGTTACCTGCTAGTTTGTTATTCGAGAATATCCAATTTTGGAGCACAGGCTGAACTTTGTAAACTTGATGAAGAAAACTTCACTAAAAACCGGTGAACCTTGATTCAAAACGCACAGGTCACCCATAATTGTGATAACTGGTCCTTTATTAAATAAATTTAACTCTGCGTTAATTCAGATATAGCTGAAGTTTCGAAAACTACGAACATGTTCTCGCTATATTCCATTCCACAAGAAAGTTTGCGTGGCAAACAGCACTTAAATTTATTCACATCTCGACCCACCTCCTAACACACCTCTTGTGTAAGCCAATTAGAACCGAACTTGTGCACAGCTGTCAATCTGATTCGATCTGCATGACCCATGATGACTTTCATTCTCTGACACCGTACGCTGGGTTGCACACAACCTCAAAACAACTTTGATAACAACTATGTTACTCGAAACAATTTGTAAATATAGGATGTGGTTAGACTTATAATGTAAGTAATTACATTCAACAGGTCTATGATATCGAAATAAACTAGACATACCTAAGCTTGCTCGGTTTAATCACTGCGTTCATATCCCTCAACGTCCAACATGATTTACGAAATATTTTCCGGTAAAGCATTACACATGAATTCGAAAATTTGAATCGAAATCTCTGATCCTTAACTATTAATAACATAAGAAAGCGGGCTCTGTCATGAAAATGAAGTGAAAAATCGGTTCTTGGAGAGACTTCACTACACTTGTCCAGTAAAATAAGTTTGATTGGCTAGAGAACTCAGCGAGAGTATATTATAGCTAGCTAAGACTGAATTATGAAAGTTCAAAGAGACGTAAGTTAGTTTTCCTGTACTAACCATAACACCAATCATAAATCTGAACCGAATATTGCAATCTTTCTCGAGATCAAAATCTAACACAAACCTTGTCAATCCTCGATCATTAGATATCTTTACAGACAGAAGATATATCTCGATAGAAAGCGAAAGTTACAATGGTCGTATACTAAACTTTTATTTATGTTGTCAACCCTTCCTGTAATCACAGCCGGAAACTTAAAAGCCAGTGGCTTGCATTGCTTATCAATTCTTTTCATAAGCTCCATAGATATGTTTAACGAAGGAGTTATTTTACCTCAGCGTTTACGATTTACCACTTTGCTTCGTTGCGTTCTCATAATTGCGTTGACGAGATCGTCTATCCCCAACACAAATTATTCGCCTCGAAATAATCAGATACAGTGAATGATCGCTCAGTCCTGAGGTCCAGCCAAGCCGACACTCGAATATTAAAATCCGCAATTCATATTTAAGATCGATGCACATACCTAATATCTGTTCACCAGACCTTCCAAATGAATTGATCCTCTGTAGATAGAAGAATAAGTCCCACACGAGAGGTGAAAGCGAATAACGCTTGTCCAATTAACTTGACGAAACTAAACTCTCTTGTTGGCACCTACTTTAGTGGACGTACGTTGATGCTGTTTCCTAACAGTACTGTAACATCTAGGGAATAATTTTCCGTCAACAGTAACTATTAACACGTCTCCATCCAGAATAAACTGGAACAGGCTTACGTCGACTTCAACATCACGAGCGAGCATTTACCTTCATACAAAGATTCTAAAGCCCTGACTGAGCTTGGTTTGATCACGGACGCTTAGTTTTTCCATATTGTAGACCATAATGTCGCGAAGAGTGATAGAGAACTGAGCTTTTAGACTGAATATCGAATGATCTATCGCTACCGCGTTCGATCACTGAAAAGCCACTGAGCCCGCGCAGATTGCGTGACTTGCAAACACAGCCAACGTCATCATTACATAAATGATTAACTTAGTACAGTGAAAACGTAAATGCTGCCTTTAAATAAATTTTGTCACAGAGGTCATGAACGTGGTCACAAAAACAAGTGGCGGCTTGTGGAGCTTTCAAGGAGTAACCAATTTATGCAATTATAACATTGCATAAATTACATTAAATCATACGTACTGAACGAACAACTGTGAAAATACATCGTTCGCCCAATTAGACACGAACGGTAAACGTTACAAATTAATTCGAAAATTTGTAATTATTTTTCTGCCGAGGAGATGGAACATTTTGATACAAGGTAGAGTGATGTTAGGGTTAAAAATTGCTGCATACTCGCCTTTTATCGCATTCTATCACTCATCATTTATTAGCCTTGGTAGAATGAGTAATTGACAGAAAAGCATCAAAGGAACTGAGAACTCTGATCTCATTGACTGAAATTGAGCAAAGATGATCCAGATAAATTAGAGATTTAGGCTTCATTTTGCGTTTGGAATCCATTCAAATCCGGCCCTTAGGTAAATTTCAATGTCCTCTAAAATATCTTTATTTTTAAACTATAACATGACCCGTGTTTCTCTTTTAATACATGAATTTCAGTTCAGTTGCTTTTCCGTTCTGATCCCACGTGAACTGTCATTTTTTTTGTTTAAGTTGTTAGGAATATTATTTATAATTTTTGTTTTGTTCGTATACTGACAACCTAAGGAGCAGGCCTTCGTTATTAGCGCTGCGGAATGGCGTTTCTTTGCCCAAGGGTAAGGTTTAGTTGAAAACCGGCAAGGGGTGCGCAAGGGATCCAGCACCAGTCACTTCTACTAGCAGACCCCCCGCCGGCAAGTGTCGTCCAAGGCCTAAAACGTTCTCGCGGGCGAAAAAACACTTTTATATATAGAAGCGTTTAAAATGAGGGCCTGTTAATAAGGTAGGTTTTACATGAGCGCATTTGACCCTTTGAACCTGTGTATTCTAATAAATGCTTTTTTTGCAATGTTTACGAGGCAAAAATACATATTTCGCACGTTACTCATTCTTGGGGTCTTATTATGTTCTCTGAAAGCCGTCTGTCGAGCATGGACCAAGTATGACTCATCAAAATTATTGACGCAAACTCGTAATTTAAGATACAGGGCAAGAAATTTCAATGCAATATAAATTTAAAATCAATTTATATCATTTTGTTTATATTTTCAAGAAGAAACCTTGCAAGATTTTCCGCGGCTCGCGATAATGAATTACCAGATTCTGAGGTGAGCACCTTTAGCACCTATAATGATCCCTTCCAAGGGTGATGTTAATACTTTGAATAAAAAATAGAATTCGTAACACACAACTTCGTTGTGGTATTTGAAGAATTCCGAATTCAAAGAAAACGAAAATTGAAATTTGGAAAAGTACACTTAGGGCTACAAAATTGGTTTTTCCCATTTAATCTACCAATTGCTGAAAAGGAGTGGAAACGATAAATGCTCATTTTTTTCACTGAAACGATACTTCATTGACAACATTTGACAGACCGTGACTTGTAATCATTTTAATGAAGACTGTTTGATTGTCCAGATGATCGCAAGAAACGTGTGAACCATTATTATTCCTGTGCATAAGCAATTCGCCATCTTTGTAGGCTCAAGCATTGCTATTTTCTGACGATGGAACCTCTGGTGAAGCATCATTCTTCGCTGGAGAGGTAAATTTGCCTCCTGACTCGACAGCAGATAGAGACCAGCTACAGCTCCTTGAACCATGCACAGGAGACGAAGCCCTGGATGTCTTTCACTCTATCCAGGTGGAAAATCTACTTTCAGATCAACAGGTGGAGACACCAGAGCCGCCAACCTACCAGCAGGGAGATTGTGTACTTCACAATGGATTGAGTTCACCCACCCCAGAACCAGCAGTGCAAGATGCACCACCACCAGAAGATAGCCAAGTGGGTTATCCAGTACAAGAGAGTGATCAGGATGTTCGAGGTAGTTACCTAGTGCAAGGGACGTCAGAACTGCGGCTTTTAAGGGGATGTGATGATCAACCTCGATGTCAGCAGCAAACCAGCGATTTCCAAGTAAATAGTGTGAGCTCCCTCGGTGAGAATGACCAAGCAATTGAGCAAAGCTGTACTATGCAAGAATTGCGATTGTGGAAAATGGAAATTGCAAGGCAAGTATCTTAAAGCCTAAGAAAATGTTTCTTTCATGAAATGTTTAATGAAAAAGGGAAAGGATTGACTGTTACTGATCAGTGAGAGTTTGCTTAATAGCTTGGTCATAGAAAACTGGAAGCTTTTTTTTTTCTGTAGCTCGATGCTCAGCCGAAAGAGTTTATTTCAGAACTTAATTGATACGCTACTTTTATGTAGGGCCAAGCCAAAAAAAGCCACAAAGGGAATGCATGCAAGAGATGCCTTTTTCATAGCAGAGATCACTGAGGTTAACCAGCATCGCCATGTTGATGCCAATGGAGGCACAACTGCTGTCTTCACCTGTCCCATCAAAACTGATCGCTATGGTTACAAACTTGGCTTGAGGATACACCTCAATGGCGTAGGTGATGGAAGAGACAGGTTTGTGGCCATCTTTGTGCACATGATGATGGGAAAGTATGACAACTTTCAAGTAAGATGGCCCTTCACTCAGAGGATCACGCTGTCCATTATAGATCAGAGTGGTGCCGATCGCCATTTAAGCCAAATCCTTCAAGCCCAGCCTAACATGATAGCCTTCCAGAAGCCAACAGAACAGATAAGTCGTACGGGATGCGGTTTCGTAAATTTTGCTTCCATAGAAGAAGCATTTAGCCATGCTTATGTAAAAGATGACACGCTTTTTCTTAAAATTGAGTTTTCTCCCTAACTGCTACATATCGTGCTACTCTCACACATTCGACTGCAAAACTTAAAGTCTAAAATAAGTAAGCAATGAACGATGAGACCCAACGGCTTTATGGGTACACATTTATATAATGGCTACAATTGGTTGCATGTGGTAAATGATAGAAGCCATCCACGCTTTTCTAAAATTAAAGAAATGAACTGTCGTAAACAAAGATTGTCATGAATAATGAAAAAGTAAAGCATTGATAATGTGGGCTGTGCGAACATTTCCCATAAATCCATAGAGTCTCATCGTTGATGGATCATGCTTTTTAGCTAGGTGTCAGCGTTTTTGCAATCGATTGTACACCGGCACGAAGTGTTCCATTATCAGTCGTGCAGGTGTTTTGAATTTGTTCTGCTTGCTTCTTTTGATAGAGGTATCCTTTAAGTACTGGATGATAACTGTTTTTGATTAGAATTTTACAAAGAGTAGTGCTACATTTATTATTATATGCGCTATACGCGGACTTGTGTAATGTTGCTTGGATGCTGAAGTGAGTAATAAAAGCTGCGATTTTTCTCACCACAAAACAGGGAAAGAAGAACATAAGAACATGTAGTATTTTTGGCCATAATTCAGCGAACTATTTCAACTATTAGTCGTCAAAAAAGACAACCATATGATTTTTTTTGATTGCAAGGGAAATAAATTAAGTAGGAGCCGTATTGCCAAAAAATAACCGTTAGTCGCTAAAACCATCACCCTATTGAGAACCTCTGATAAGAGGGGAAATCCACAAGATTCTATTTACCAGAAGTGTAGTCATTTGTGTAATTTTTAAAAAGTGGCAAGCTCTTCAGATGATGCTGTGTGGTCCGTATGTGTATATCTCTTTTACCTCTATTAATAGACTAGTATGACCAGCTATATAAGTGAAGCACAAAAAAGTAACATGTACGTTACAGCCTCTGAAGGTATTGCTTAATGTAATGTCTAGAGAGCTACGTTGAGGTTTAATCAGTCTTTTTGAGAGTCAAGGTTATATTCTTTTAAGTTTGTCGCTTTAAAACTCGTTCATCCAGTTTTGCTCACGACGTCAAAAAGGTTGCTCAAACGAAACATTCTTTTTTCCATAAGAGTTACTTGAATCGATACGCACTTGAAATCCAGATTTCAACGTTAATCCAAAGCATTATCTGTGAGATAATTGGAATTACTCCATTTGTTTTTAAAATCAAAACCAACTATCCTTTCGTAGAGAAACCCTTTTTCAGAATAGGCAGATAGAAGTAAAATTAAGTGTATCGTGCTTTTACAAAAGACATGTCATTGTCATTAAATTGAGTCGTACAATATTTTTCAGCTTGCTGGTTGTAGCTTGTCAAAAAGAAAATATTTGAAAGTTCTCTATTTCATAAGCTTGATACTGTTAAATTTGATAAGTTGTCAAGGCCAAGGCAACTGGTTAATTGTAGATTACATTGAAATTAAAACGGAGCCTTACTTGTTTATCTGCCTTACTTTATTCTTTCGAAAAACGATTAAAGAGGGTTTCAAATGATGTTATGGTCCTTTTGGAAAAAAAAAAATCTTTCGTTCAAATCGGTGTCCCAATCAACACGTGAGAGTAAAACTTTTTTTTTTTTTATTAATACAGATACTTGCTTGTATATGACTAATAATAATAATAATAGGACATTTATAATGCGCAAATTCTATAAAATGTTCAAATGCGCATGACAAGATTGAAAAACGAAATGAAAAGGCTAACAACCTAAAATTATTATTAAGAGTAAACTTGCAATAATTTAAAAAGCTAAAATTACAATAGGTTCTTTGAAATTTCTAGAGCTGGGAAATTAAAATGATCCGCGACACTTAGACTGAAACTAAACGCCCGAAACTCAAAGAAGCGAAGATCCCATTGAGGGCTCCAATCCATCCATTGGGTAAAAACGAAAGAAGAGCAGAGATAAATATATTTAATTCTTTTAAATCAAATTAGTCTCGAGTAATGACTTTGCCCAGCAGAATACGCTCGGAAAAAATCCCTGCGCGAGAATATCATATGATAATGATAATAACAATAATAATATTGATAACAATATTGTGACAGAGATTCAAAAGATCTGCATGCTGGGTTCTGCGCGAATCCTCAGAAAGTTGTTTAGTGTATGAATAGAATATTGATTTGAGTGACTGATGCCTTAGGTTCATGGTTTGTTGCGCCCGGCTGATGCACAAAAGCAAGAGCTCCAGCGAAGATTGTGATAGAACAGATAATAATGATAACAATAATAATAATGATAATAATAATAATAATAATGATAACAATAATAATTATAATAGTAAGTTTATTTCAGTGTCTCAGGGATGTAGTACCAATGGATGACAGGCGCTAATACAACCCTTATGACTTACTAAATACCATTTAAATTACTGATATTAACAAATGCATCTTATTAATCAATACGCAATTTAGAGAAAGTACATTTCCTAAGATTCCATATTAAAAAGTAATTATTTATGTACAATTCACTGAAAGAAATGGAATCCCATAGCCAGTTAGAGGTACAGATATACTAACTTTCGGCATCAGACTTTGTAAAAGGTGTTCCATCACGAGGTAAGTACATGAACGATCGAGTTTCTCATCCGAGACGGACTTAATATTTTTCTCGATGATATTGTAAAACATCTGTCTCCCTTGTCGTTGGTGTTATTCGTCCCATACTCACATTTTACGTGAATCGAAATTGATTTAAGTCGGGGTGCATAGCTAAACATTAAAATAAATTCCCAAATCGTGAATAGTACACGTCCTATATTTGAAATATGCTCTGTACTTATTGAAATCAATTCAAACCCGGATAGCTGCTAGTATTTTTAGGCATGAAACTTACAATTTTGTCTTGTCAATTTATCCACAAAGCTCGCACACCTGGCCAAGGAACTCTATTCCAGAATTCAACACAAGGAACACACCAAATTGCTTGCTGTGTTGGGACTTATTAGCTAAAAAGGATTCTGTGATAGTTCACTAAGGAAATGCTGCAATTCAGGTGCTTTTTGCTCACGCAGTGCATCAGGCACTATATGACCGTGCAGGAGAGTTCTGCCTTCTAGCGAGTATGCTGCTGTTCGCAAGTTTCAAAACTTTTCACACGTTAGAGAGATAGCACACGATAACGAGCAATTTTCCAGGAAATTGAACCCAATGTCTTTGTTGATATTGACAGGAGACGCTAAAGGCACAAAGATGGGAATGACAAAATGTTCAGAAACGTGTTAACATCATAGATTTAAGTCTCTAAAAATTTGTGATGATAAAGAGAAGAAGTGGCACGAAGGAGATGAGTTGGTTCTTCCAGAGAAAATGGGTGATCATTTTCTGTACAAATTGTACGTCCTTTTGTCGAGATTTTAAGTTGAAGAAACTGTTTTTTCGTAGAACCGGTTTTAGATCTACTCTACTCTCTCACTTTCTTCAAACTCTATGTTCAACGAGCCTTTTTTGCTGTATTTTTCTTGAATACTTCGAGGGGGAATATTTTCGAGGGAAGAAAACTAAAATTGAAAGAGTTGTTTGACGTCAGCTAAAGGAGACATACAAAAAATGTGTATGAACTATGAAAGTGCAACGATTGAAGTCCTACAGGAGAAACTTGCTAAAAAAAATTTGGTAATCTTTGTGGGTCGAGTTTTGATTCAAAATAAGCATAGAGAAAAGTCTCGAGACACTGAACATTAAAATGCTAAAACGTCTCTCATATTCGATGAACGAGCTCCTGAACTTTTGTCTTCTTTCTAATTTGCGTCGGTTTGATGAAGCCATTATGAGCCAGTTCGAAGGGCGATTCTGCTTTGAAATATATCATTAGAAAATTCAGAATTTCCAAACGCGATGCTATCACAGATGATTTATGTTTTATAAAACGAAGGTGTTCATTATAGGTCAGTCTTGGTAACAGAAAAAAGGACAACGCTTTAATTTATTGTATTTGCTTACTGTAGTACAATAATCGGCCGATCAAAACGTTTGTTTAAGAGCAAAGACCTTTATAGAAATAATCTAGAGATGTTACTCCACGGCGGCTCACGTTCCGGGCTCCTGTTATGTTATCACGAGTGCAGTCAGACACTCAGCTGAACTGAGTATCAGCGTTCCCGTAGATTAAATGTTTCAAACATTTACCAAGGTGTTTGTTTAAAGATGTAAAATAGTTAAGTAGTTCATTAAAATTAATGTGTCAGTTTTATAGGTGCTCATACGC
This sequence comes from Pocillopora damicornis, assembly GCF_964200805.1. Lineage (NCBI taxonomy): Eukaryota > Metazoa > Cnidaria > Anthozoa > Scleractinia > Pocilloporidae > Pocillopora > Pocillopora damicornis. The sequence continues at coordinate 2,721,041 of NC_142674.1, forward strand.
ATTCTAAGAAGTATCCGAAAGGGTTGTCAATATACCCTTCGTTGAGTGGAGAACAAAACCAAATTTTCCCAACAGAAGAGTCTTTCTAGTCATATGATAGGGCAGGACTTGTTTGCTGTCGTCAGCATGATCAATCGATTTCAAGCTCAAATCAGGGGTTTTTTTTAAAGAATCTTCCAATATTGGAGTGGCGCTGAACCATGAAGGCTACACTGATAACTTCACTTGAATCGAGAAAGAATGACTCAGCCTAAATATCACATATGTATTTATTTGTACAGCTTTTTCTTCATCAATCCGATAAGTAGTCGTAGATATAAGTAGTGTGGCAATGAAATATCACTTCACAGGGAGTGGTTATGTTCGGCCCGACACAAACACGCGTCTTTAAGATAATAAACCAGAAAACAGGTATGGTATGTAATTTTAATCGACGAGGAAGTATTTTGTACTCCAGCTCAATTGCAGTAGATGAAGTGCTGTCGTTGCTTTTATGTGAGTGACATTTCTATGAATAGTCCTCACTAAGACGGGATAGATTTAATTTTGGAAATTTTTTATCCTGGTCATTAGTTAACGGCACATTGCTGAATATCAGTGTTTCATCAAACTTCGAATAAATAATTTAAAATATCTTTCTGGATCATTTAATTAAACCATCTTAATTTTGATGAGGAGGCAGAGCAGGCGAGTGGGTAGGGCCCTGTCTTGTAATCTTGTGGTTCTGTGTTCAAGTCCTCCACCCTGATATATTTGTTATCAGTTTCCCCGAGTTCAACTCCTTGGATCGCTTTTAGAAAAGCCAACTTGGCCCCGAAGAGCCTCTTTGGGGGAGTAGCCAATTTATATTAAATTCAACTGTGAATGAACTCTATTGAAAATAATATTTTTTCTCCTTGTAGCATCCTCTCCCTTCAGTTTCCAAGGCTGGTTTTCAGTCGGTTGCCAAGAGCCTTTCGTAATTCTTCTGTTCAATCAGTCAAGTCCAGTTCTTTATCTTCAAAACCTTAATTTTTTGATAATGGTTCAAGTGAGGTCTTAAGCTACTGCACCGAAAATAAGCATTCAAGCTTCGCCGATCCACAGCATCGTCACTCTAATGTCTTGTGCTGTAACTAGTATTCCAAATGACTCCAAATTTCAAATGGAATTTAATGTCACGCTTACTTACCACGCGACATAACCGTGCATGAATGCATATTCTTTCGATCGAGACCCATGTCTAACCTGTATTTGCAAAATTTCCATATGAATGCAGTTGAGAGGAAAGTTCGTAGCTTGTTTACTTTGCTTTGGTATCCTTTTTATGACGAAAGTATGCCGTGCGCGAGCTCTGAAATAGATAACATTTCATGTCAAAATGAACTAAGTACATCAGTCACTGACTTGTCCAAGGCCCGCGCGTCTCATGAATATATTCGCATGTCATCATGGATTGTTTCATTTCCTTAGTGTGACCCTCAACTGCGCAGAAATAAGGTCAAGGTGTAATCCTCTCGTAGAAAAAGAGAAAAAGTCAAAAAGGCAATACAGAGGACGCTCCTATTGTGAAATGAAAAGAGCTGTCCACCGTTTCTCGGTTGGCTCAGTTGATTCTAGAGAGGGGGGTTTGTCAAGAGGTAAGAAAAGAGGAACAATTTTGGAATATCTGGCCGTGTTGAAATTATATAGTGTCCTATTGGATTGGTCCTGAACGAATCGGATCATCTGAATCTCTTCTTTGATTTGAAGTCGCGGGAGTTTTTGGGCGTAAATGTTAACTTTTTCTGGAAGAATATATTGACCGTAAAACCTGTATAAAGGGAACTCTGTTGAACCGGACACTGAAAAGAAAGCTTCACGTATCCTCAGCCTGAGGACATAGGTTGTAACATAAGTTCCAGTGATACCCGAATTGAAGGATAGATCCTTCTGACGTTTTTATTATTACTTTTCCTCGTTTTTACTCCTTCTTAGCCTATGCGACTGGATTAGTCCAATTAAATCAAAGCAACCCACGTTTTGCATGTTCGTCTGACGTCATTGCTAAAGTAAATGAAAGATTTGTATTAAAAGTAAACAAAGCGAAAAAGAAAAATAGTTTTTTTTAAAATCTAATTTCAAAATTTCCTTTAAATATGGGGAATAAGTAACCTGCTAGGTCTCTTTAAGAAGTCTGCTTTTCAAAAGTACTGGACGATTACATGGATACTGCACGCGGTCAATTTTAGACATTATTATGTTAATTCTTTTGTGATCTGCTATTATGACCGCATACCAAGTAGTTGTAAACCTTTCTCTTGTCATGATTCCATAATGAGTTGCGTTTGAAACGAGTTCAGAAGTTGATCAGTTGACCAAAGCGAAAAACTTTGGGTCAGAGTTCACTTGAAAAATAAGAATCAAGCGTGTCGCGGAAAATTTAACGGGGTGAGTGCAGAATACAAAATTAAGTTTTAGAACTTGCAGGAATCTAGATATTTCGATCAAACATTCATTCCTATTCATTGCTACTTAAATTTGTTTGGAGAATAACTTTTTACACTTATTTGGCGAAAACCGGCAGCTTTTGGATGCAAATAGCCGAAGGGCTCGTAAATTTGATTTGTTATTATGTATTTCCGGGCGAAATGGATAGAGAAAAAACTGGCACTTGTAAAACTGCGGGGTGAAATGCTCAGAGCAATGGTCTCATTTGTAGCTTAAACTTTTGTTGTCCTGCCAACAATTGTTTTACAAATACTCGCCGCTTAAAAGTCAAATAATCTTTTGTTATTGTTACCTGCAATAACTACATGAAATCATTTAGCTACTTTTGCTGGCTGTATCGTTCGTAAATTAGTTATTTTATTTGACGACGTATTAAAAAATCAATCATTAATGATATGTCAATTCGCAGAATCCAAAGTGATTAATTTTTAACGAGAGAACAAAAACTAAAGAAAAGTGTGTGTTGGTTGTTTTCGCCGAACATGGCGGCTCACACTTTCTCAGGCCGTAAGGTTTATTTCGTTTTCTTTTGTTGGATGTGATATGTACTCATAGACGAAGCAGCTGCAGAATATCTTTTGAACTATTGTAAGCAATGTAACCGCTGTCGGCGATTGTTTGTCGATAAAGGAAGATATTTGAATGTAAATTAGATGTGACAGGTAAGTCGAAGCAGACTGCTTTAAAAAAAAAATTATATAATGTTGCGAAGTGGAATACTTCTCTTGATAAGTGAAGTAAGGTCATTTCGTCGCCGAGGGGCTCTGTTTAAACCAAGCGAAAGTTCATCATCTATTTAAGTTGTGCTAACTCGTTACTGATTTATATATTTTGGTTGGAAATTAGAGGTTGTATTCAAGAATCGGTTCTATACAACGGTTATCTGATACAAATGCGACTTGTCAAAAAAAAAAAAGCGTATTATTCTTTCGAAATTGATGCGTAGTCTGTAACGCTAATCGAATGGAATAACTGCGAGATATTTCCTCGCCATTTATAGCTGTACCTCTTCGTTTGCCTCAATTTCTTTCGGTTTGAAATTAAATCAGGCTCCCGTGAAATTATTTGTTTATTCATTGATTTACTTTCATTCGACTAAGCAGAGTATGTTTTATCGCATGTTCTGATCTAAAACGATTTTCGAGGCCAGAGTAAAATTCAGAAGATTTTAGTTGTGGTTCTTACTCGAGAAAAGCTAAATAGGCTGCATGTGTACTTTTTAAGTAACATGAGGTTGCGTGAAGGTCATTGACTTTGCGCGTGGATTACTCTCGCGCGTGTATCAGTCGTGCACATCTGGTCCAGGTAGCTTTTTTACCGAAAAAAAAAACAAAATACAAAACAAATAAATTTATCTGGAAATCGTAAATTTATATAAAGAGATTGTAATGATTGCCGTATAAATTCCTCGCCAAACAAAATGTAATCAGGAAAAGTACGATTGGATAATTTGAACCGAAGACATTTTGTTTGCTTTGCAACGGAGACTGTTAATGATTAATAATCAATTGTGTTAAATACATAGTAAGTGGGCCTTTTTTCGCCGTTTGCCTTATATTATAGGTTCAAATAACGTCACAATATGGTTGTCCGTTTGATTGCTTATTTTGTCGTATTGGTCTTCCCAGGAATTAACACAACGACTATTTAAACGATGCTGCGTCCGTTGTCAGCTTGGTTTATTCTACTTCTGAGGATAACTAACGCCACGTCAGGTAAGAATAAATTTGAATTTATTGTCCAGTCTTATCTTGGTGTGATATGACTCTTAATGGCACCATTGTCGGATGCCGCTAATACTAGCCTCTGATTGGTTTATATTAAGTAGATATATTTCAAATTATAAGGCCTTATCTGATCAATTAGAGTAAGTATTGAAAAACGGTCGGCTGCCGCTACTATTCGTATCTGATTGGTTTACGTCACTTTGATTTAGTCAAATGCAATGACCTATCTAATTAATTAATCTGTCCAAGATCGATTTAGAAAAAGATATAGGATTGATTGAACAGGTGTGAAAAAATCTGACTTTCGAACAGTTTCTTAGAGGAATCGGATGAAAAATTAAATGCTCGCAAATAAAATCGCGCGTTCGTTCTGACGAAGGGCTTATGCTCGAAACTTCAGCTTTAGAACTCTACGTAACAAATTCAAATTATTAACACAGATTATAAAACCAAATTCTCTTGAAATACCCTCCATCAATGCAGCATAACAGTTTCTTTAGAGCCTTCCCCCCTCTATTAATGTGGTCGTGTTGTGGCAGACTAAACACGAGGTGGTTGTTCCTTGTAAATGATAAGACGAAGGTCATTTGCTTATTCAATGCCACTGAGTTAAGGATCTTCTCTGTAGGCTTATGTATAGCAAGGATTATTTGAAATTCTGTGCGTTTGCGTGATGTTTTTTGAGGGGGCAAAATCAGTAATTGGAGAATGCTCTCGGAGCAAGGATTTGAATCGAACAGCATGTGACTTCAGGTCTTTGAAGTCGAATGGGAGTGTAAGGTTCTCGATGACTACGCCATCCTTACTTCCGAGATGGCGCTTCAATCATATTATTCAACGATTTCCAACTCCTTTGGCTGTAACTATTTCAGTACAGCATTAGTGAAACAATTTGGAGGCTTTAGCAAACTTCTCCTCTTCAACTTCTTCTAGGGGCGCCACCAGTCATAACTGATTTTCCATCAAGGGATTTGATTAAGCCTGAAGATGTTCGATCAGACTCTGGATTTCGTTTTCCATGCAAAGCAGTTGGATCCTTTCCTTTTAAGCACAAATGGAAACTGAACGGACAGGAAATTTCGATTGATCATCACTTTAACATGATGAAGGACGGGACTCTTACGGGAAGATATCTGGATGATACTCACAGCGGAATTTACCAGTGCATCGTGAAAAACAGCTTCGGTGAGGATTTCAGCAGAAAGTTGAAAGTTCGTGTTACAGGTTTGTGGCATCTTTAAGAGTCTCGTTATTCTGAGTTCTGCACTCAAGCACTGTCCGTATTAAAAATCCCGGCATCTCTGTTTGATGAAAGTTTCTCGGTTTTGACTTGTCGTTGGACATCGTTAACTTTTCCCCGGCAATCTCGCGCCCAGGCCGTCATTTCGGGAATGGACTTGTAACCAGTGCATCACGGTAGTTGAATATCCGGGAAATCGTACCCTGAAGCCGCATGTTATTTATCTCACTTTGGGGCTGCCCGAATGTGGGCCTGCGCAGTGTAACACCATGTCCCCATGTATGGAGTTGTGTAAGAGCATCTTTGTGATATTCCCTGACTGTATCACTTTTAGGCCGCGTTTACGGCTGGAGACATGTACATTTGCCTTTGAATCAATGCTTGTCACAACCTTGAATATCTCAAAGAAAGGTCGCGTCACCAATGATGGACTTATGTCAGTGTCATTGACTTTGCCCGAAATATGCTGAATAAAGCTTAAATTCTTGGGGACGGCCTTGCATCAGTGTATCACCTTCTTGGAACAAAAAATCTTGATTTTAGGCGCTGTCCATCGGTGTGAACTTCAGTCAGTCAGAGTTTCTCTTTATTTTTCACTTTTTATCTCTCTCGACAAGTGAACCCAATTACCGTTTAAATGATCAAATTCGAATTAAGCGTGAATCAAGGGGAGTGCCAACCATTAGTTGAAAGCATCCCCAAAGTCTGTTAACTATTCCAAGTAACGGAGAAAAGAAAGTCCTGGAATCATGCGTTATCTGCAGCAATGATGGCATTGTAGTTAATACTGATTTATTCTGATCAAATTTTCTCCATGTACATGTACGTTTATTCTTCCAGTTGCCGGCCCATTTCACTACGCTAACGACAAGAACGCCCCTGTCACCCTTGGAAAACCTATTGAAATTCCTTGTCCAAACCACGACCCTAGTTTTGGTGTAAGCTACCGCTGGGTTTTTTATGACTCCTCCGACCCCAGCGCGTTCTATCCTCTTCCTGAGGACAACCGTACAGCGGTGACGATGGATGGAACACTTGTGATCATGTTTGCGACGAAAGCAGACGTTAAGAAAGTGAATGGCATGAATGGAGTAGCTTGCGAGATGTCCACGAGTGACGAAGAAAGATACTCACATGTGGTGAAATTTCAACTTACTGGAAACGGTATGAACTTTATGTGTTTAACTCTTTTTTCTCCACACTGTTCTCTCTCCATACTGTTCTCTCTACATTTCTTATGGTATTGACAAGGAGAAAGTGTTAACCAATTGTTTTATTCAATGGCGCTGCAGTAAGGAGAAATTAGAAGCCAATCACTCTTTGAGGTTAAAGGTTTAAATTTTACTCTTAATTTAAATGAAAGAATCGGGTGAATTTTTCATCGGGGGAGGGGAGGAGAGGGAGAGAGAGAGAGAGAGGGGGGGGAGGAGAATGAGAGAGGAGGGGGAGGAGAGAGAGAGAGAGGGGGAGGAGGAGAGAGAGAGATGGGGGGGGGGAAGGGGTTACACCAGCTTACCGGCACTAGGTGTGCCACACCATTTTATCATAATTACAACATCACTTCTTATCTACAAAGGGTAACGTGGAATTCACTACAGACACCTTTCTTAGATACACGTACACCTAGCTGGTTTCACCTGTATTGAAAACAAAAAAAGTCAAGAAAAAAAAAGCAGATTAAATTGCCGTTCTTAAGGGTGTTTCTTGCAAATTGAGCGATCTTGTACCTTTTTTTCTTTGAGGAGCATTCGTTCATCAGGTTCGTCAGTTCTTACGTGGTTGAGAATTTACAGAGTTGCTATAAAATCTTAGCAACTGCGTCGATTCCATGTAACTGTCCCTTACTTTGTAATATTTCAATTTCCATTGATATTCTCTTTGATTGAGAATAATCAGCTTAACTGTCCCCTTCAGTATTTCTTTGAAAGCCAGTAAACCAGAGCTAGGCCCAAAAGGGTCAAAGAAGCATGTCAATGGTTGACACTCTGTTTCTTGAATTTCACAGCTAAATCTTTAATTAATTTTCTTTTGTATTGTTTTTTTGTTGTCGTGTTTGTTGTTGTTCCTAGAATCAACCGAAAAGATTTCACCAGTTATTTATTTTGCGCCGAAGCCCCTTGAAGAAGCCAGAGAAGGATATCCGAAGAAACTTTATTGTTTGGCTGTAGCAAAGTAAGAACATGTGACCAGATTGATTTTTGTATAAGTAATAATTAATGTATTTTACCAGTTATTAACTTTATCGTCTGCATGAATGTTTATTCCACGCTCCAAAGAAGGAAAAAATCTATTTTATCGACCAATATTCAAGTTAAACACTTTTGTTTCTATACTGTCAGGATTGAAAACATCTTTTTCAGGCTCTCTGTTCTCGTCGTGAAGTGTCTTATCATGGAGGGATTTCTGAAGAAAGCGAAATAACTCGAATCTAAGTCAACCGCTCAAACATAATAATGAAAATATAAAGTACATATCATCCAATTTTGAATTATTTTAGTAACCAACTCTTCTAAACATCTGCCCGTACATAAACTTGACAAAATTATATAGAAAAGGATTATAAAAAGTCTTCCTTGAGGAAGTAAACCAATGATCGTTTCTTAACAATGACAAAGCATGCAGATGCTGAGGTCTCCGTAGCTCCTTCGACTGGTTGGTTGGACTATGAGTTTGCTATTTCGAGTTGTCTTGTCGTTTTTACCAGCACTAACATCAGCATTAGACAACAGAAATTGCTTGTATTTTGTATTCGTCTGTTCTTGCTAAATTGTGCGCTAAAAACATAATGAGATAGATGCAGAATTGCTGCGTCATCAGATTGAAATTGTATTTGCAGACGTTTCGTAAGCATGGAGGAGAAGGCGTAACGTGTGCACAATATTGAAGACAACGAATAATCAACATCTATTTTGTTATAGCAAATCAAAGTCGTCATCTATTCTACCGGGCGTCGATCATTTGCCGCGCAAAGTGACGAACGAGCGTCGCTTCGGAATCAGCTGATACAGGGAGATTGCGCGGCGCATAAGGTTATATTCTCGGGTAGCATTACCACTTCCTTTTCTTCTATCTCAAGGCCACCACCCAAAATCATATGGTGGAAAGATGGCAAAAAGATTTACGACGACGACAATGAGTATCATCTTCCGAGAGAACATTTCAACAGGCTTTTGTTCATCGACGAAGTTTCTAAGGAACATCAGGGGAATTATACATGTACAGCGGTTTCTGCGTCTGAGATGGAGCGTGTGTCGGCCTCCACCTACCTCACAGTGAAAGGTTTGTTTTGAAGTCGTTTGTTGCTATTAATGAGAGGCAAACCTGTTCCATTTTCAGATATATTATCTGAGTCAATAAAACCCATGAACTAAACAATTCTCAGAAAACGAGCCCAATCAGAAGTTTAAATATCAGGCACGTCTCCAAGATTTTGATGGATAGTATAACTAAAACCTCTGCCTGGTAAACGTCTAGCTACACAGGAATAACACGTACGGCAAACGTCGGGCTAACGTAAATGATCAGTTTATAACAAGTTTTCTTTGCGTTCAATTTTTACCCAGCGACTGTTGATTTTGGGGTCATTCACAAAAAACTTATCAATCCTGCTATAGGATTTACGGAGTAGCTACGATGGAAGTTACGTGACCCGACCCAAACCTCACTCTGCCGCTACTATCGCGCTGTTTATTATTTCGCTTCGTTTACCTATTTGAAAGTCTGGAACAGGTTAGAATCACCTCTGAATATGCAAATTTTTGTAAGTCCACTCCTTCTTCTCGTTAATGAGAAGTAGTGGTAACAACTGTTTTCATCGTAGTTTAGAATAAATTACTTAAATAAATTAAGTATTTTCTTTCATTTCTCTACTTATTTTCTTAATTCCAATTGCAGCCTCTCCCGAATGGAAAGTCAGATTTCATCGGAAAATCCAAGTACAGAGATCAAAAAACTTATCCGTGATGTTGATCGCAGATGATGTCCCAAGTCCTAGCTATCGATGGTTCAGAAATGGACAAGAAATTAACGCTTCAGAGTAAGGGAAATGACTTCAAAATTTTTCCTTGATGATTGACTGCATTTGTTATGTTTAAACCAGTTTTATTTTTGTTCTCGTATCTGAGCAGCTCTCGGGTGAAAATAGAGAAGAACAAATTACATCTGATTCACGTGGAGAGCTGGCACAACGCTGTGTTTCAGTGTGTTGCAGAGAATGATCAAGGAATGAATGTGTCGTCTGTTTGGGTTGAAGTTGAGGGTAAGAATAACACTCTTCTCCTAGTTTCCTCCGTGTTGTAGTCTTGAGACACACGTTGATAGACGCGCTTCATCAACTTTCTATTGCGTTATTCAACAAATAAAGGAGCCTCGAGTGTGCTCTTTTCTGTTGTAAAGCACACAGGAAGCTGCTAGAGAATGAAATAAGAGTAACAGAAACACAAGATTTATGAGGAAAATTGATTTCTTTTTTTTTTTTAAATTTCATCAGACCCGCCAACCAGCCTTGCCCCAAGTTCAAGACGTGGATTCTTCTCAGATAATGCATTGTGGATCATTTCAACTACTGTCCTAGGAGTACTTTTAATTGTGGCAATTATTATTATCATAATTTTTTATAAACGAAGAAAAGCGAGAGGAAATGAAGGTGGGTTGTTCTTCAAGTAAAACATTTTTATGTTAAGGTTAAATTTCTGTAAGACTGATTTATGCCAAATTTCAAAACGTTTTGGGTTGATGAAGTTTCTTTTTCAAAGACATCTGTGGAAAGGCCTTTATATTTAAGGGAGACGAAGAAATCTTTGATTTACTGTATAACATTTGACTAAGCATGCTCAACAATTGCTATCTTGTATGACACATAATTTTTTTGTCATCTTTAAGAGAGATCAGATGCTACGGACGAAACTCCACAATACCTGGATGTACGTCAAAATAACTCATCCGTACCTCGGACGAATCCGACAGAAGTTGCGGGAGGAAAAGGAGCAAGAAGACGTGCTACTCTCCCTCCCCTCCCCCAGTATCAAGCACTTGACCCAACAACTGCGGCAATACCAAGTTATGAACCAATAGACGCTGAGCAGGACCTCAATGATAGTGGGTTATATGAGAAGTTGGATTTTAGAACCATGAAAAATTGCCATGAGTATGATAATCCTGGGCGGCCTCTTCCTGAATATCTCGAGCTTGTAAATGACACGCAAGTGCCACCTGGAAGTATTGCGTCAAATGCACAAACGAAGGGACGTGGGAAAGATTATTATGTACCAATGGAAAATGGCGGGTCCAATAATGTTTTAAATCATTCTACGCCACAAGATTACGTCCCGATGGATAACGAAATGCGCAGCAAAACCTTAAATAACTCTACGCCACAGGATTACATTCCAATGGATGCATCGAATACTTTGCCTGTGACAAGAAGATCTGATGGATCAGCTGCTGAAAAAAGTGGCCCAACTTCGTCAGACTATTACCAAACCATGGCGAACAAGGGCGACTTAAGCGAGCAGGAAAGTCTACAGACCTCTCCCCTTGGGGAGTATTATTCACCAATGGCAGAGAATACTCTTAGTGGAGCAGCGGGTAGCGGAAATACCCAGGATGAAGTCGTGTCCAGCAAACTGTGAAAACTGCGTTTCAGATGAACTCATTCCGAGAAATGCTTCTAAACATTTTCGCAAATTAAACTTTATGTCATTCAACCTGTTGAAGAAGAATCCGTTGCAGAGATTTCCTTGTAAAAGATCATACCATTGAGCTCGTTATTGACGTCACTTAGGGAACAGAATTGACAAGGTTGCAATCTTTATTCATTAAGAACGAAATTATATCTCCGCAGAGAATATGTCATTGCACGAAGATGTATGAACTTACACATTTCAGACTGCAACCTACATTTTGTTTTCATAAGCTATATAAGCTATACAATCTTCACAGTAAAGCATGCCTTTTTTATGTGAACCGCAAAAAGATTAGAAGGCTTTTTCAGTTTCTAAAAATATTGATCGCGAAAGTCATACGCAGAGTGAAAAAAAAAAAAAAAAAAAAACCCGAGAAAAAATAAAAACAAAAATTTTGGTAACAATAATATCTAGTCAACAACATCGAGGAATAATGTAATCGCTACTCCTAAATATTTCATTTTTGAGCATTTATCACAGCTTGTTCCATTTTTTAATACTATCAACAATTTTAGCATCTAATTTTACATGTTAACATACGTTTGATAAGTTTTATTATATTTGATTACAGTGCGTTGTGAGCTTGTTTGCTATGCAATAACTACTGTGGGGCTTTTTACCTACTTGTTAACCCTTAAACCCTTAAGAATCACCAGCATCTAATTTCTTCTTACAAGATCACCCCTGAATCACTCGTTAAAGTCACGAGAATCAAAGAAATGTTCAACAATTAAAGGAGCTCTTGATTGTCTAATAAATTCTCCTTGTCGGCACCTAAAGAAATGTATCGAGAACAGTATGGAGAATATGCATACTGATGTAAGGCTGTAAAGGGTTAATTAAGAGGGCCACAAGTTTATTGGTCGGTTCACTATTAGTTGTTACCCTCTATAAATAAAGTTTGTTTGATTGACCTATTTCGCCCAATAGGACAAAAAACTCAATAACCCTTAGGGGTCATTAGGGTCTTATTTCTCCTTACAATATCACCACTGAATCACTCATTAAAGTCACAAGGATAAAAGAAATGATCACCAACTCAAGACACACTTGGCTGCTAGACAAATTCTCCGTGTCAGCACCTTAGTAAATGTACAGAGAACAGTATGGAGAATGTAAATACTGATGTTATGGTGTAAAGGGTTAAGCACTATGGCTATATCATTGCTAATGATACTCTTAAAGGAAATAACAAAGGTTAAGGAAAGTCAATTCCTTGGCTCAGTTTTATCTCGGTGTTGAAAATTTCGTCACTACATTAAAAGGTAAGGTCCTCAATCAGGCTTCTTCAGATTAGATGAAACGATCTTAGTCTAACAGTCGTCGTTGAATCTCGTCCATCATTTGAGCCAGTTCTTCTGGGTCAGGTAGCTCGTGTATCGCCCTCTTTCCGAAATACCTGCCACTAGGCCTTGCCAACTGCCTCTCAGCTTGCTGTAAAATCAGCAGGGTGTCATCTGTCAAAACAAAAGCGGTATTTAATACAGTTAAGGGCGCTGGATTTCAAATTCGAGAAGATTCTTTGATTCAGATGCACCCCTTTGCTACACACTGATTAACTTTTCCCAGGCAGTCAGCAAAAGAAGGGAAAAAACCTTCAGGTTATCTCTCACTCGCCATATTTTTGTTTTTCTCCACTAACCGAGAACCTGACCATCCACTAACTGTTTCGTTTCATCAAAATCTATTTTTTTTGGCCTTTCTCTTTTTTTAAAATGTTTTTTGCTACCATTTCTCCCTAACTCTAGAACTCGGAACTATGTTATACATTTTAAAATGTTAGAATGAACTGCTCTAATATTCTTCTACGATGCAGTGTTCGTTATTTTTGTCAAATGGAATATTAGTCTGATTCGAGTAAACACATCACTTCGAGGACTTGGGTCGGGAGAGGTTTTGAAAAACAACGGATTAGACTTATGGCCAATAAAGATGAATTATTTTCTACCGTAGAGCTTGGCTTTTGGATTTTGATTAAAAATACTTCACTTACTTCGGAAATTTTCAAAAGCGTCGTTAGTTAGTTCTCCTTGGATAAGTCCTTGGAGCTGATGAAGAATAAAGTAATAATTATTTGGAGCTTATTCACTCACGAGTTTTACAAGGCTCAAACTGGTCCCAAAGTTTGAAGAGATCAATTAGTCTCCATTAGTAACTGCTGGGATTTTTTTTCAAGTCAAAGCCACGGGTTTATTTTCCTTGAGGTGCAACATGGTATATTTTGCAGAAGCGTCGGGAATAAACGAAGAATTCTGAAGAGTTCTGAAGGCGATGCGTAGAGTTCTGACACAATCTCCTCAAAGATACTCTATTCGCATACGCTATGGAAAAATTAAGATCTTTTGCCCATACCTTTTTTTTGATGGTTAGAGAATGCTGTTTACTGAGGGTATCAGAAATCGAAAGCTTTTTTTAACAATTTTTTATCTGTAAGGCGTGAGAAATTGGTCGGCAAGCGTCAGCTTGCGGGTGATCGTACTTTTCGATTTACAATCGTGGGAGTTGATTGGGGTACCAGTGCGCGAAAATAAATTCGTATGAGAAAAGAGACATTTACTTACCCTCACGATAATTCGACCAAGAGATACGAGTAAATCAACAAGAGCTCTGTTAACAAGAATACGATCATGTGTAAAACTTTAGTGTAAAATGTCACTCAAAGGATCTACTGATTTGCCGGGTCTGACATGATGATGGTCCGAAATAAACGTATCAGCCTTAAGATATCTGTTTATATGATAAATCTAAATAAGTGTTTTCCTATGTATGAAACAAACATTAATGTCAACCGAAACTTTTCTAAAACAGGTGCAGCATAGTTCTTTATTTTAAATACGATTTTTTAAGGCAGACTCGAACTAAGCCAAGTTGTTTGACATGAAGTAATGAAATTTGGAAACTTACCTTCGAACTTCCGTTGGTAAGATCACAAGTGTGGTATTTGAAGGTGGTTGTACTGTGTTTGGCGAGGTTACGTTGTTAAAAGGAGTAAAAGATGTAGGCTGTGGCACTGAAAAACGAAATTTTAACTGTCATTGTTATTGTTCGAGAATTTACCTAATTTTCTAAGCTTTGGAGGTGGTTTAAAAGTTCTTCAATCTAAGCCTTGACACTTGCATGGGCATGTTTTACGCCAAAAACGTAATTTTATGTTCTCTGTTCTACATCTAAAAAATATTATGTTACTTGAATGGACATCGACAGGAGTTGGCCTAGCAGGAGTTACCCACACATTTAAGACAAATAACAAAAGACCAACTTGGAACCTCAAGTTACCATAGATGCAGGATCAGTTTTGCAAACTAGAAATCAGACGGTTTGCGCAACTGAAGGCGATAAGAATCGCTAGTCAGAGTGATCTATTGTAAAGCAATCAGTTGTCTCTAAAACTGCTTAGTTTTTTCCTGTCAATCTTTTCAAATTATTATTCATTGTCATTGTTTTATACTGCTTGCGTTTTACCTCATCCTGCAATTGTGTAATCCCGAAAGGACAGACAATGTTCGAGATGAAATACTAAATTTCAGGTGATCCGCTTTTCTTGATACGAGTGAACTATTAGGGGATCAACACGTACACACACAAAAGGCTTTATATACATATAGTCATGGTGTAATTGCTCCAAGAATTTATAGTTTGCTCACCGAATATTATGACGTAGCGAGCCAAGAAACCAAGTCCTGTGACCGATCCATCAGTTGTAAATCTGATACTGAGTACCCGACTTCTGTCGCCTCTTACTGTGATGTTGAATCCGTTCCTAGAACCACTCAATCTTGCTAACTGCCCGGTGCGGACTGTCAGCTCAACAAAATCACAGCTTCCGTAGAAAAGAAAGAAAAGGAAACCATTAGACCGCATTTACAACACCAGAGTTTAATTTAAAATTTTTTTCCCGTATTTATCTTGCAATGCCTTAGATAGACAAGTGCCATTGCAAATGGAGCCAAAACATTTACTGTCTGTTAAATGACAATGACACTTGTCAAGGAAGTACTAAAAGATTTTTTGCAAATTCTAACCATGACCAACAAGTACTCATTCAAGTATCTTCAGTAACTTCTGGGGATAAAACGAGTGAGTTTTTTTTTCCTGACAAGTGCACTTTCCAAGGATGCAAATGATCGAGTCGAAATTCATTATAGCTTGGGGTCTAGTTGGTTAAGAGGTTCGTGCAAGATTTCTTGAGCGTATCATAGCAAGACCAAAGCAATCCGACCTTACTTTTAACAAACTTTAAGTTGCTCTTCTGGTACAATTATACTCATGTTTCCTTTATGTACGTACCACCGCTCTGTGGTAAATCTTTCAAACTGTAGACTCAAAACGCCGTCGGTAGGGATAGGAAGAGTCCATAGGCAGTTCAAATTGTTAGTGTAGGAAAATGGATATCCAGGAGTTGCAAATGTTCCACTTGTCATGTTTAATATTCCTCCACATCCTGTCAGAAAAAAAAATCATGAAAGGAACGTCGAACATGCCAGCCTTTGAACGAGGTAAACAATGAAAACAATTAGTGGGGTGGTGTTCTATTCCACTTTTCTTGCGTCCTCTACACCAAGAAGGGGCCCAAAGTGGTTAACCAGTAGCTTTATCTTTAAAGATCGGTACGCTGTTAGCCAACAAATGATAAGAAAGGGAAAATTTTTAATTGAAGGGGCTTTTATCTCGATATAACACGAAATTCCCTTCATCAATCTGCAAGGATAGCCAAATGTGTAGCTTTTTAATGGGTAAAGCTGAGAATTTTTTTTGTGTCAGCATTGGACTCATTTTAGCAGCTTCTAGAGTTGTTCGATTTATGCAACATTAGGAAGGGAAGGATTGCGGAGTAGTGATGGTTTAAGTGAACGAACTCGCCTCCTGGCGCTTCAGCGCGGCTGAGATTGATTCTTGAGTGCATTTGATGTATTGGACTGAATTATATCAGAAAAGTAAATAGGTACCATAATTTTAGCCAGTTCGAGAACGTTTGCGTACCTGTAAAGGGTGGCTTTGTAGACGATGTCGCATTCATGCCACCAAAAGCTGGAGATGGTGATGGCTGGAGTGTCGCGGATGGAAAACCTCAAGATAAAGAAAAGCACACTTTTAGGCTGTGATATTAAGTGCGATCATCTCTAGCGACGTTGAAAGCTGATTATCAGTGGGCATGGTAACCTTGTTATACCATTCCGTTCTGCTTTCATATCGCTATCATACAGCTCTCTCAGCTCATACAACGGTGGCAGTTACTTACCAGATGGACTTGTCACTGTAGGTGTAATGACAGGTATTAGAAGAACGTTTCTGAAACCTCTGGATCCGCCACCGTGGAATGTCAATAGGCCTGACTGGGCGTCATTCGTTATATGGTATGCCCATATAAGGAAAATCGGTGCTCCTTGCTGCAGAGGATCAAATTATTACATACAAGTGAAACTAGATGTATTTTCCATCATTCGATCTGCTTCATAACATAGCTAGTAACTTTGTCTAATCAAATTCAATTGCGTGAGCGTGCTTCATATTCCCATTGTGCACGCTCATAACGTCATCAAACAAATCCCTCGAGAAAAAAATTTTCCATCGGGTTGAAAATGTTATAAAACAATTAGTTAAGTCATAAGTCAGCTGTGCGTTCATCGAGATATGAAGCACGCGGGAAGTTTGGAGAGCACGAAAGATGCGTAAGAGTTGCTCGAGCCTTGAACCAATTGTTAAGTATTGTGATGTCAGGTGATGACGTATTTTTCTCATGGTAGGATTTCTGGTCTTAAACTATCTCTTTTCTGATTAGCCGAAAGCATTCAGTGAATTTTCGAGTTCAGCGCCAAGGACGTCAGCTAACTGCAGACACTCAAGGTCAAGGGTAATCATGTCATGTGTGACCGGGGTGCATGATTTCTAAGGGTAATCATGTCAAGTTCGCGTGCTTTGTGTTGCTTGCTGATTCGCATATATTTTTACACGTTTAGAAATAAATTGTCAGTTCCATTTACTGTCGGGGCCATTTGTTTTCGTTCAATACATGATAAAACAATTTTTATATTCTCACTAGGGGTTATGGGCTGAAGCTGAAGGCTGAGCTGATAACCCCTACCTCGACCTTGATAATTCTGGACATCACAAAAAGCGAATCTAATAATTGTTTAATATATACAGGTGACAAGCTCATTATTTTACCTGTATGCGGACGTCACCTATTAGATCTCTAGTGTCTCTCCTACGATACAACTGCAATGTTGTTTTTCCATTTTCTTCTTTGGCGTAAGTTAATGCCCAGTCTTGCTGACTGTCAACTTGAGGTTGTGCAGGGCCAACTGTGAGATAATCCTTTTTCAACCAAAGTAAAACACGATTATATTTACTTGCATATAAGTTAGTCAAATAAGTATCATTTTGGTAATATCAGTATATGGGATGAAATAGTCGTTTACCCCGTTATAAACCTCTAAGAGTGACTAGCATCTAATTTCTTCTTGCGATATTACTCCTAAATCAAACGCAAGAAGTTCTTTTTTGTTCAACAAGTTCTCTGTGTCAGTACCTTAGGAAATGCGTAGAGAAAATCATGGAGAACATCCGTAGTGATGTTGTTGTGTAGAGGTTAACCTTTTTCCTTCCATGAGTGACTAAGAGAGAATTTCTCCTTACAATAATCAACACAACATCAAGCATAGAAGTGATGAGAATAAAGTAAAATATCAGTTAAGGATTATTGGTTGATCCGATACCAAATTCTCCAAATTGACATCATAAGAATTGTATGGCAGACAGTAAGGAGAATTATTAAAGAAATCTTGGGAGTTAAAGTGTTAAAATCGTGATTATCGTGCAGTTTTGTCAGGTGATCTCAATTTTAAATTTTTGATTTTCTTGGAAATATCATCACTAAATATAATTTTCTGTTGTATTCCTTCACCCATTTCTCCTTGTCTTTTCAGCCGTTCATTGTATAATGAAATCAGAAATTTCAGTCGATATTTTTCGTCGTGTCATAGCTTTCTGTTGAAATATATCTCGCTTCTGAGCTCAATCAAAAAACTACACTTTTTTGTTTTACCTGCAAATAAGCCAATCCATTTAAAACTCCACCAACCGCCACATCATATCCCTGCATGCCCGTCGGAGCACGACGGGCAACACCAAACCCAACCCAACCGGTTGCCATGACATCGATCATAAAGTGTAATCTGTCTGTCTCACTGTTGTAAATCCAGGATACATTATAGTTTCCATTGTTAAAAGAAAGAAAGTTTGGGAAATGCACCGGTGGAAGCTTTGCGGATGGTATCGCTGACGATGAAGCTGTGGCGCTTGTTGATGGTCTTGCTGGGGTTATCCTCGATGTTGCGTTTGACTGTGACTGTTCTGTTGATACTGTTGAAATTGTCGATGATGGGTGTATTTGTTCCACTTTTGTTGTTGTTGATGAGGATCTTTTTGTTGTTGCTGGTGCTGCTGTTGCTGATGTTTCAAGTGGCGTTAATCTTGATCTTGGTTTTGTAGCTGATGTTCTTGGTGTTGGCGTTTGACTTGTTGCAGTTGTTGTCCACAATTCTCCTCTTGTTGTTAAAGGTACTGCTGAATAATGTGACGAGGTTAAGATGTTAGCATTGTTGGCATTGCAAAATAAACCGACGGAATCAGATTTCCATCGTCAAATCTGTTTACATAATGCTATTTGACCCATGCCCAATCTCTAAACAGTCTCTCTTTCCACTGACAACATCTCTCTCGTCATCAGGAGGGTTAAATAGCTCATTTGAGTCTGGAAAGTGCAAGAGAAATCACATATTCATTTCTTTCCTCAGTGCAAAGCTAAGGACATAAATCCCTCGACTTGATACCCAATTGCTGATCTTCTGGTACCTGCTTAATAACGGCATTTCCTCGATGTTTTATCAAAATAATTCCCTCATAGATGATAATTCTATTACTTGTTTGTTGGACAAGTTATTGAAATGGTTGGGAAAAGTGAATTAATCAGCCCTACTAGAAGTGAAAGGGTCGATGGGTTTACCGCCAAACAGTTAAGCTCCGAGACAACAAAAAAACTGTTTTGATTTTTCTCAGCTGGAGCTACAGTAAAACGCTTAATAGTTATTTACAATTAAATCACTACTTCGCTTTGTGTAATGTTTTTTAAATAAATTGAGGTGTTTAGTGTAGTAAAGATGCCGAAAAATATTTTTGATTACCTTATACGTGAAACAAATGTACTCCATTTTGATGACGATTGAGAAGTCTTTAATTCATCAAAATCATCTTATATTGTTAACGCCTTGTCAAGTGCAAAATGATTTTATTACTGTACTCGCGTCATTTGATTGTTAACTATATTATGAAACCTTTCCTGTAGCAGCTAATATTGTCCCAATCCGATGACGTACTTCTGTTACTAAGACATAGCAAACTCGTTAATGTCGTCAACGATTATTTCTAAAAAGTTTGACAGCTACACAATGAAAGATTCGAAGTGCCTTAATCTATGAGCAGTCTTTATAAATCGTGGGAGCATAATCAATAATGTATACGTGTGCGAAAATTCGGACAGAAAAGTGTGAAAGTCATACAGACAGTATCTTGTAACTACAGAAACAGTAGGTAAGAGTTAGTATCGTAAAAGCTAGTACCGGCCAGGAACTGGAACACAATTGCTTAACCACACTGCAGTTGATAAATTTTAGCAAATTAGAGAATTGACAGACATGTGCACACTGACGTAGATTTACCGTAAAATAGCAACATTAAAAAATAATGAAATTATATGCCGCGAATTCAATTTATTGAAATGATCCAGCATGACTTTTTCATAACGTGCTTTAGGCCTGGGCAGCGGCTTTGAGTATTTAGGTATCCAGGGTCTTTGTTACCCAGGTGTACGACATTTTCTGTCTCACAATGAGGCTATAAATTATTTTGTTCGTCTTTAATTTTTGACATTAGGTATACAGACAAGCGTCAAACCTGAACCCTTTTTTGGAATTTTAAGTAAACAATATTGCGTGTTGCCCAATTTAAGAATACACTGATATTTCATGAGGGGAAAATTGGGTCAGTATTGCAAAATTCTTTTATGCCGCCTGGTCAAGAGTGGTAAATGAAAAAAAATTGTGAAAGTGATGAAATTGGGAATATTTTTTAGGGTATCGATAGCCCCGATGTGTTGTTAGAAGCAATTTCCCTCCAAGTTTTTGCGCGAAAGACCGAAGGGTTGATTTATGTACGCTAACATTTGCATTTTAAAAGCACCATATAATCTTGAAAAATCTCCTATTTGTGTCTCATACGATGAAGAGTGGCGGTGGTTTTGCTCAATTTTTGTTAGCTTAGAGTGATTTAAATTGATTGTGTGGTCCGACTGTCCAGATGATTGTTTTCTATGGAAGGGACAGATGTGTTAACAACCTATGCGGAAGTCATCATTAGAGTTAACTCCCACTGAAGTTTTGGAGACTCCAGTCAATTCAACCTCGACCGTTAACAATATTTAACAACTGCTTTCGTGCAGAATATCACAATGTTCAAGAATTAGATCCTCCTTGGGTAAATAATTTACAATTTTTTTTTTAAACTCAACTTACCAATTTCGCAGCACGCTCCCAGAAAACCATGCGGGCAGAGGCAACCGTTTCTCGTAGGTATTCCCGAATTCTGACAGTCTCTCTTGCAAAATTGCATTTCTGATCGATGGAAAAAGCATGTACCTCCACACGTTGCTGACCATATGATTCTTCTTGTTCTATTTCGAGTTCCACTTGCTCCGCAAGGACACGAACTCCACTGCGACCAGGCGCCAAGTTGACAATTACGAGGTCTGCAAGGGGTAGGAGTGCGCCTTCTTCTTCGCCTTAACCAAGCCTCGTTGCCTCCAACAAACAAAGCCAGCACGAAGATAATGGCAACGAATTTCATCGTTTTTCTTAGTCTTCAAAGTAGCAACACCGTCAGATTATTTGCAACAAAGTAGTTGAACAAAATGGTTTGTTACAGAAGTTAGTTACAGCCCTTTACACTCCAGGGATCTCTTTATATATAGACATGTTACAGGCATGACGTGGTACGCGGCCATTAAATCGTGGCAACCGTAGGTAAACTTGAACGAGGAAGTTAATATTGGGCGGATTCGGTTGAACTTGACAAATGTTATCTAAGCTCTTGAAAAAAAGGTAACAAAAATTATTCATGGTGCCGCACGAAGAAAATAACAAGCCATGTTGAAGTTCAGGCAAAAACTTCAGGCAAAAAAAATATTCTACAGCGTGGTTCTGCCATGACTGAAAAGAGAAATTCTCACGAGAAATTTGTGGAAAGATCTGATGTATACCTAATATAATACAATAATGTAGCGGAAATGACACTGCATTCTTCTGAGACCCTTTTGGCTGATTAATTGCTTAATTTTTTATATTGAGATTTCAGTACTTTAATCCCAACAAAGCAGTGCAATCAAATTTAGGTGTAAATCGAAAGATTACATTCGTCCAGTGTCGCTGTAAGAGACTATCGCAAATATTGATCAAAGGAACATAATGATAGATTTCCTCGTCGCTGTAGAAGTTGTTATGTATCACACAATGCTTTGGGTATCTGTACTTCTAAGGGGACAGAACTGCTGAGCAATCCCTCTTTGATGGGACTTCTGCCTTATCTTAATCCTTTAACTCCTCAGAGTGACCAATTTCTAATTTCTTTCCATGGCATCATCCTTAAATCAAATGTAAAGGTCATGAAAAAGAATAAAAATGATCACCAATTTAAGAAGCTCCTGATTGTAAAACAAATTCTCCTTCTCAGCACCGGAAGAAATGTAGAGAGATCAGTTTGGAGAGTATAAATACTAATTTTTTGGGATTTAAGTGGTTAATGAAAAAAAGTTGGGCAAATGACTCGTTTAAGTGTAGAAAATTCACCGCAGTAGTGAATGCTTTAAACTTTTTTCTCTTTTTCATCTTTTCTCTGAGAACTGTAACACAAGGCACAATAAATTATCCCAATAAACGGAATATTCCTTACGAGACAGATGTAGAACCGGAGGAAAGGCTTAAGAAGAATCTCCTAAAGTCGTACGTGGCAATTTGGGTTCATTTCGACGTGTTGAGAAAATTCTCCTTTACTGAGTAGCTGAAGTAAGTAAAACCGATTTTATAGTGAAGAGCTTTGCTAAAGAAAGCTCTCCCTGAAATAAAAATTGTACGAAATCGAGCTATAGAGCTAAAATGGTCGCAACTCAATTCTAATTAGTTCCCAAACGCATCCTTAAGGCTTCTGTCAGTCCTCAATCATTGTCGCTGAATGGTCCAATTATTAACATTTCTCCCGATGTTAATTTCTACAGTTTTTTCTTCACTCAAATTCATGTGCGTAAAGACAAGAAAAGTTAGTTGCATACGTTTTGACACATTTATTGTCAGAACTTTATGACTTAACAGACGTTATTTTTTATCGACTTCAGTACTGATATTTACTCATAGGAGTATATACCACACAGGTACATTGTGCTTCTCCCACGCGCCTGCGTAATTTGGAAGTGATTGACAAGTAATATAACCCTGAGCAACCGAAGAGACGAAATTACGCGTGAAGAATTTAACTTCTGATCATTTTCGGTATATTGACAAAAATAAATTGATTTTTGGTCCTGCGTGGTATTTACTCAAACATTTTCTCTCTCTAGTGTCTATACAATTGGCGTATATCGAACTTCACTTCGGTGAATAATTGTTAACTACGCGTGATTGCCACTGTAATAGTTTAACTGCGCATCTGCAGCCAAAACCGGACGGATGTTTAATGGAAATAGGAAGACCTTTGGTTAACTGTTAGGGATTAAACGAAAATATTAGAAGCTTGCGGTACAATTTACTCCTCGTGTTATATTTGTGGAGGAAAAAGTTGTTTAACAATATCAGATGAAAAAGGAGACACGCAAAATGAAGTACGAGGTAGCAGACTGACTTTTTTATCCCGGAAAATTGCATGGTTAGCACGTAGAGTTAAGCGTAATTAATCATGGAGATTGTAAATGACTGTATTCGTTGAAGCAGTGATGTTAATATTCTATTATTTTCCCTGTCACAATGGGATAAAACATTAATTTGAATCTAGACATTTCAGAAGATAACTGCATCTTTAAACTCCGGGGAAGAAAACATACTCCAGTGAAAAGTTGTAGCCAAAGCCTTTTTAAAATGGTGCTTGAAAGCCAGTAGCACTCGTGAATCATTTCCGAGTTTAACGGTACAAGTCAAAAGACTAATTTAAGGGCTATAATATATAGTTTTGTTAAAACAAAATATCTTATCCAAAATTCAACAAAAATCAAATGCGAAGGGCAC
The DNA here is from genome assembly GCF_964200805.1 of Pocillopora damicornis. Taxonomy (NCBI): domain Eukaryota; kingdom Metazoa; phylum Cnidaria; class Anthozoa; order Scleractinia; family Pocilloporidae; genus Pocillopora; species Pocillopora damicornis. The sequence goes on from NC_142674.1 coordinate 2,744,484, forward strand.
TTCATGGAAATTCGGATTCGAAAAATTTGATGCTGCAGGTACCGAATTATTGTTCTTGATTCAAAATTAAAGTTATGTAGCAAGTATAAAAAATGAAAGTGTGGAACTCTGTTCCTTTACTGAAACCGCGATAACAGTTCCTAATATACTTAATCTATTTCCGTGAATAATTCCAGCTGATATCATTCATCGGATAACACGATTATGAAATATTTGTGTTCACTTGTGAATATTAAGTGATGGTTTATATCATTTTAACAAACGTGCACTTCGTTTCCGAACGACGGCACGTAGCTGACGAATTAAGAATTGAGGCACCACTAGCATGTCTTTAAGGCGTCATTTTCTTTTATTCTGCCTTTTTTCGAGCGAACTGTATCCCGCACGGCTCTCCTCATACTTGCCTTCTACATTAACTTGTCCGGAACGTTTTTGGCCCAACTCTCTATGTTCTATCGCGCCTCAAAAACTTAAAATAATTTGCGCCGAATAGGATTATTTTACAAATTATGCATCACTGAGTTTGATCGAGAAGTCTCTTGAAAACCCTCAACCATTCATGACATCTTTCAACTCTCTTTCAATCAAGTATTCCTTTTCACTTTTCAATTCTTGTCATTTCTGTTGTATCCGAGTAATAATGACAATTGCACGAAAAGCGAAACACAACTTCGTTTATTTCTACCTTCTAGTTGCATATGCACATATCAACTCAATGACGTTACAAAACCTCATTACATAACAATTTCAAAATGCCCCCTCTTTTTATCAGTCTTATTCTGTTTGTAGTTTTATTTTTTTCTTGGTTCCATATGAAAAAGCTTCGGCTCAACCGAATAAACTGAGCACTATATATGTTACATTCAGGAAAGTTCTCAGTTAAACTGGAACTCGGTTTCCGCCAATTTATTAAGGAAAATCATCAAGTTAAGAGTCGACACATGAAAACTTAGAATGGTTCATTGAATGAGTCAAAAGAACACAGTGAATCTTCCATTGTTCGATAAAAAGTTCCACTATGAGTGACTTCAAAATGAGTGTTCGATCGTCTCATAGACGATAGAAAACCAGCTTTTTTTAAGGCTTACAAAGTTATTCAGAGAGGTGCAACTTCAAGCCAACAATTTTTGGTGAATTTTGTTCAGTAGTTCCAGCAGTTCTCGTGTATCTGGAAATTCCCGTATGTCTCGCTTGGCCATCTGCCTGTTATTAGCCGGGGATGTTGTTGGGCCGGCTAATGAGTTCTCAATTTGCTTCAAAATGTCTATCGTTTCGTCTGAAAAAGGAAAAAAAGGAGAAATTAAATATGTATTTGTCACTGTAGTCTGTTTTCTTTTTTCTTTTTTCAGAGGACAATTTGCAGTGCGCGTATTGCGTCAGGTTCGCTTCACCTCGCAACCGATGGTCTAGAAACATAATGCCCTAATTTCAATCAATCAATTGCGAAACTAGAACCAGTCGCAACTGGGTCTCTAGCGTTTTCTCACATTTCAGTAACTTAGTTTTTGTTGGCTTCCAGAGATGTTCTCCTTTGCTGTGACTGAGCTTTCCAATTACTTTGATGTTGATTTTACCACACGTAATCGGAAGGCCCTCTACGAATCATAACTTTTTAATTTCCCTGTTTTTATATTTCCTAAGGTATTTTTTTTTCTGGCGTCGATTTGAAGCATGGATTTATTCTTATCAAGATAGAGATTTGAGATAATCTCTTCAAAGCCTTGTACTTCCTAAATTAATTGCTAATGTTAATCTCCGTTTTATTTTATCATTAACAACTTTAATGTTAATCGTTGTGTTCTTAAATTCACTTACTTCGAAAGTTTGCAAAGTCTTCGGGAGAGATTGGTCCTTGAAGAAGCGTTTGAAGCTGAAGAAAAAATAAGTAAATGTCGACGCATGTAATAGTAACTATTGATAAAAGAATGATCTAATTATTGGAAAAGCTTTCAAAATAACCATGGAGTTAGAGATGGTAATAATACCTACCCTCAAAATTATTTGACTCACAGACGAGAGCAAATTAACAAGCACTCTGCAAAGGTAAATAACGCATATATCAACCTCTTGATTTGTAGCGAGGGAATGTAAAGAAATATGGAATGGCTAGGTAACGTTGAAAAAAGCTCAAGATTCCTTTGATTCATGCTGTCTATGTTACAATTTGAATGTTAGAATGTGATGATGATAAATAAATTGCTTTATCACCCCACGAATTAATATCATCATTTATTTGTTTTTCACTCTGTCAACTGGACATTTAACAGTCAACCAGTCAATCAATTAATCAATCTACCCATCTATTCATCTCTCTATCCATTCTTGCTTAATTGTTTTCCAATTAAGCCAAACAGTTAATCAATAAACAGCAGCTACTAAATCTAATGCTAGTCTTGATTGTTTCATTGGTTATCTAAGAAGCATTTTTCAGATGAGTTTCGGACGTCATTCGGGATCGCATTGGTTTTACTTTACCATATTTCTGCGATTGGTGTAGAAAACGAGCGCCATGCATTCTCTCAGCCAATCAAACACTAACTTAAACCAATTTTGACTTGGTCACTCGTGTTTTCATGCGCCTCAGACAATTTGCTTGTTCAGACTTTGAACCTTCATCGTTGAAATTATTCTGACAAAAGTTTTGCAACAGTCAATCGAAATCCAATTTACGGTTTCAGTTTTAGTTGATCATGCCCATTTACACTTACGTCTGAACCTCAGGTGGTAAAGTCAGTTCTGGAGTTCTTGAAGATGACGTCACAGGAGTAGATGTGACACTGGATGGTTCCATTGTTAAGGTGGTGAAAGGAGCAGAACTTAATATTGGTAATTCTGTAACTAGAGTCGACATTAAGTGAGAGGAACTGGAAACTGATGGCACAAGTGAACTCAGTGTCGGAGGAGAACTTAGTATTGAAGGTGCAGCTGAACTCAATGTTGGTTGTTCTGTTGCTGACATGGATTGGTTTTGAGAGGAAGTAGGTGAACTTGATGTTAGTATCCCTGTGAATGACGAAGATTGGTTTTCAGAAATTGTTGGTGAACTCATTGCTGGTATTAATGAGGCTGTCGAGGACGAGATAAAAAGATGGCTCATAACTGAATGAGCTGGAGAACTCAGTGATGGCATTTCTGTGACCGATGTGGAGGAAGTAACCATCGGACTGGAACTCATAACGGAGGAACTTGATGGAGCTGCAAAGTAAATTAGCTTTTGATGAGAAAAATAGTCAGATTGACATTTTTCCTTCATGGTCTGAATACACTAACTGCAGCTTGCTAGATACTTATTTTTATTCAGCGAACGGTAGATAAGTGTGTAAATTATGTTCTTAACACATGTTTATCTCATTTCTCATCCATTTGTCCGTTTCACGGCGACATAAAATCTGTATGTTTTAAATCCGTCAGCAATGAAAAGGAAAAAAAACAGAATTGTCAAAGAAGACACCATCCACATCTAGATCATGGACAAAGAATCAAGCAAAATGCAGTAGACTGTTATTCTTCAAACTTGTTAAATTCTTCAAAACTTGGGCTGGTAAGTGACAGTTTAGACAAATTTTCTTTTGGGGCTTTATACCAATAATGTCATACCTAAAAAGTTCTGATACTTTCTTGGAGAAACTTGTCTCAGACACTTAACAATGCGTCATTGTAATTCCATAATTGAGTGATGGCATCTACATGATGAGCTGAGTTCTACATGCTTTTGGCCGGTTCTTAGGGACGGACTATTATTTGCAAATATTTTTTTAAACACATGCGTCTCCGCAAACATTTTTTCTCCAACAGCATCTTCTGCAAAAATTTTTTTTCCATTTTTTAATTGCTACAATTCCCATTTTTCAAGAAATATTCAGCTATTTTAAGATTTGTTATTTGCCTAATACAGAGTGACCACTTTTTAGTGCCCAAATTATGTTAATTTATACTAAATTAAGTGCTTCAATTTGTTACTCTTTTTTTTATTTCAGTTTGGGGATTTTTTAATATCTTACCTGACTTCGCTGCTAACATATTTTTTACCCCATCACGTTTGCAAGCAATTTATTTTGTCTTTCAGTCCCTGCAAACAACCTTTTTCAAAATTTCTCAAACCCCCTTCCAGAAATATGATGGTTCGTCCCTTTCTCATGATCTATTGGAGGACAGACGCATAGATGACGTCAACAGTAATAACCTCTTGCCTTTTATCATATAAAATATATAGATTCAATGCATGATGCCGCGGGTCAGTACAGTAATAGATCACAGACCGGACACACTCATCTCGCATCGTGTACCACTTTTCTTTCTTACCACATTTTGACGCCATCTTTGTTCTATTACTTTACAAACCCACGGCAACATGGAATCTATTTGTCAATTAGCTTATTGCTCAAAAACACTCACGTAGTTCTATGAGATACTGAGCCAGAAATCCTCTCCGTCTGACAGACGAGTCGGAAGTAAAGGTTACTTTTACCAACTGAGTTGTACTTCCATTTACCGCCACTTCGTAATTTTGCTTATCGCCGCTTAAAGTTGCTATGGTCTTACCAACACTATCAGTCAACGTAACGAAATCGCAACTGCAAGAAAGTTAAGAAAATGTACAAGGATATAAGGATATATACTTCTACATTTGACCCATTTTTTGCTTTAAAAGCTATTTAGCGGCAGGCAATGAATGTATGACTATACTGACGAAAATTTATACATAAAAGTCTGTCGGTTATCCCCTTAATCTCCCACCTAAAGGTTTTTGTAAGCCTCGGTTGCTTTTTGAGGGTGATCGAGGCTTCGGCGACTCCTTTGTGTGACGTCATCAGAACCAAACGAAAAAAATTTTTCGTTAGTTGAAAATTGCATGCTTTTCAAAACTATTCGGTCAGCTTTCATTTTAACATTAGTTGTACTTTTAAAGAAGTCAAGAATTCTTTACCCAAAGCGTCATGGTATATTCCATTCAAAAGCTCTACATATGCCGTGCCGTGAGTGATGGAGCATGCGCACAAGGTCTCAATGGGGCAAAATACTACTAGTATTTTGGACGATGCCCATCTGTGTCAGTCATGATGAAACGCATTCATCGGCAAAAACATTCCAAACGAAAGACGAGTGAGGGAGAAAACAATTTGTTTTAGTCAAAACTAATTAAAGGAAAAGGAACGTCACAGTCGGCGCGCATAATAAAGGGTGAACGCAATTGACTAAAGGCGATGGTAGATTACAAGTTGATGGTTGGTAAATCTTTACTCACCACTCCTCCGTTTCGAACTCTACGAAAATAAGAGTTAAATGTCCATCAGAAGGAATCAGCAAAGTCCATGAGCAGTCCAGGTTGTCGTCGTATTTCGGTTGAGTGAGATATCCAGGACTTCGAAATGTTCCCGAAGTGCCATTCAACATTCCCCCACAGCCTGCAAAAAAGGGAGACACCATTTCATTCAAAGAGCAGGTTTTCTGGTTTCAAATTCATAGCTGTTTCATGGCCACCTCCACAGCCATATCGAAAATTCATGGTTCTTGGTAAGTTCTTAGCTTGGCAAAGAAATAGAGAAAGATGTTTTTCGTCTTATCACGAGCATGGGCCAAAGAAAAAAACTCCGAGTCTCCATGAGGAATCGAACCCCAGACCTTCGGATTCCGCGCTCCGATGTTCTAACACTGAGCCACAGAGACTCTATGGCGAGCAAGGCCCATCACGAAGTTCACATATGACATCCTCTCCCTCCGGCGATAAATGATATCTGCTCCCTACTTCAATTCATTTTTCTGGTTCAATTTTCATTCTAGCTCGATCAAGTGGGTAGTATTACATAGGATTCTTGATAAATTAAGTCACGTACGTACCTTCAACGGATGTCTTGCTGAGGAAAATTGTCGTAACCATGAGCAATATCGACAGGAAGTGATTCATGTTCTTCATTTTGACGACGAGTCACGTAGAAGGCCTAGGTCAAACAATTAAATTTAAAAAATCACCAAGTTACGTGTGCCATGTTTGCAAACAACAAATACAGAGACACCTGGCTCATAAAGTGTAGAACAACATGCTCAAGTAGTTGATTAATTGATCAATTCTCATTTACCCTTTGGCAAGTTTATCTTGTTTAGCTTTCATTTGGCAAATGTCCCTTGCTGCTGGGGACGCCAGACACTGAACAACTGTCAGATTCTTTCCCCGTTCTGCACTTCTTTTTAATCACTGACACGTTTATAAGTTCGTGAAGGATACCTTCCCAAACGTAAAACTTTCTCGTGTGGACTTTTTAATTTGTAATAAAACACATGGTCACAGAAAAAAACACACCCCACTGTTTAGAATTTTCAGGTGCCTTAAAGACCATAGTATAATAATACAAAAAAAAAAACAGCTTTAAATATAAAAAAAAACAACAAGTGAAACTAAAGCATTTCTTTCCAAACTCTGAACGAATGTCCTTAAATGTGAGGAGTTATCAACCTGTAATATTTAGCCGTCTACGACTGTATTTGTCAAGACCTTGTAAAATTTCCTGCAAGTAGCGTTTTCAGTCTTTCAAAACGCTTTACACCTCATTTGTCCTTGGGTATCTCATTTATTTATCTTCCTAGCCGTATTTATCTTAAACTCCTTTAGTTAGGAAATTATATCTGCGATTTATTTAAGTTATCAGTATTACCGATAGTCTTAACATGTATATCATTGGCTCAGGGAAGGCACATGTATGCGCAACACGGCGGCTATGATCTAATCAACAAAACTTTGTTAGGATATCCTGTGGTTGGAATATTGGCTTAAGGTTTACAAGCGTATGTTATTATTTTGGGAAGCTCTCCACGGTAACGGCTTGGAAGTCAAACAAAAACTCATTCGACCATTCTTAAGAAACATAGGATAGCGCTTAACGATATGAAACTACAATAACAATAATGAGATTTAATTACACAGCTGTTAGTTCAAACGGTATTGTAAAAGCAAACCATTTAGAAGAAATGGTATGCTAAAGAGACCAATCATTTTTTTTTTCATCAGCTTGAAATGACAAATAATTCCTGTTTAATTTTAGCGAGATGGAATGAAACCATCACTTAAATGTTCTACTAAAATATCCTAAGAGCTCGTAATTTCTCTAGAAATTTCAGTTAAAGATAATTGTTTGATATTTGGCAGCTGTTGCTCCATTTTCCTGTAAAACGTATTTCTTACAATTGAGTATTTAGGGTAGAGAAAAGATATCGAATTTCGTCATTGTTAGAAACGCAAGTAGGGTGAAATCTATCCGTTGCAGTTTTAATTTGGTATAGCCGGTAGTTTAGATGAAATTCGATCACAAACGAATCGATATTAGAAGAATAGAAAGGATTTTTGTGGCTAGAAGTAATGGCCTCGAAAGTTTGTCAACAAGAGATGAAGAAAAAAAAAGGAATTGACGCCAAACGTTCTGATCAAGCTGGACGATCGATACATGCTAAAAAAAAATGTAAAATACCCTATTACTTTTGCGGAATTTAGGGTATCTAGGCTGCTGAGGGAGAATTATTTAGGTTCCCAGTTTTGTTCGATTTAATCAACCATAGAAGATTAACATAATGTACTCCAACTTACAACGGCAGACTGTAGCAAAAAGTTAGAAGTTAGAGAAAGGAAAGCTATATTTATCTTAGTGTTTGTCAAGTATTTTCGCTGACAGATTTAAAAGGTGAGAGATCAAAATTATGAGGGAAAACGCCAATAGATATCATTTAGAAAGAACTTTTAGTAACCAGAGTGGAAAATTGATCACCAAAATTGCTATCAGCTACGAAAAGATGGCGAAAAGCAGTGCATACAGTTATCGATACTCCATTAGTCTGATGCCAAAAATTAAGTAATAATAAATTGAAAAAAATTTCCAAAATTCACTTTTCACAATGAATTGCTAATTTCCATCAAAATAATACTCAGTTGCTTTACTAAGGTAATTCATGTTGTGTCCAGTAACTACCTTTTCAGTCTAACGTGCTTCGAAAAGTACGGTTCTAGTTTTGGCAGTAAAGCAATCATAATGATTCATGCAGAAGGAATTGAATTTAGCAATTTGTTCGCCTGTAAATTCAACATGAAATGACTCGATTCAAGCTTAAACAAAACATTAAAAAAAAATTGGTTTGGTTTGATCAGATCAAGTTTTTTAACTACGTAAACTTACCAGAGAGTTTTAAGATGCTGTTCCTTTCTTCACCTCTACAAGAATGTCAAAATATATCAAAACACTCCGGGAGTAAAGATTTAACAGAGGCAGATATCATTCTAACGCGCATCGGTGCCTGAACAATATCTCCGACTGTATGATTTAATTACTAGTATTGTTAGCTGTTAATTATCACTCCATTCAGTCCAATTTTTTTTTTCCTGTGCTGTTTCTCAGGGATTTTTCCGTTACTGTCAGAGACCCGATTTTTACGCCCTTAAGTGTGTCGAACACATGTCGTCCATCAATTACTTCGCGGTGATGAAATATCTTTGTAAATATAACGATAAAACCACTTGACAAAGATCTGCTAAAAAATGTGAACGAAATTTTTCTCCGAAACTTCGAACCTCTGAGGTAATAGTCAGATTCTTTCGATTTCCTGCTCAATTTCCTCCAGGCCAGTGTCTTATTCTAGATTGCTCACAAATGACGTAAACATTAACACAGACATGGGTGAGAATTTCCAGCAAAGGATGGGCTGTCTACAACAGCATTTTACAGGCCCCTCAGTGACATGTTTCGGGTATCTTAGAGGGTCTGCATTCACTGCATCCCTTCCCCTAACCGGCCCACCTTTCGTAGGGTCATACATTTTTACCATGAAGTGGCCACCTTGTCGACGTAATTTGAAGGATGCTCGATATAAGGAATTTTGAGAGGTTAAAATTTTGAGGAACGTGATACCTGTCAATTTTCAACTCTACCGTGGCCCATATAGCACATCAGCAATGTTTTCTCGTTTCCGATTGAAACTAATTACATGCAGAACACGGATTTTCATTCAGGAAAAAAAATGAAATTCCTGCAGTAAGAATTTGAATTGTTTATGAGAAAAACTATGACACTAGACTTTTGCGGTAAAAAATTCAAATACCGACCACTATATTTCAACATTAGAAAACTCGGATTTTCCTATTATTATTTTTATTTTTTGTGGTCGCAATATAGGTTGTTTATAACCAACAGCACAACTTGCAAATTTTCCGCAGAAAATCCGAGTTGTTTTCATGGAAAAAAAAGACACATCTCGAATTTTTGCGATGAAATATTGAGTTGTTGAATTAGGAATAAGACTATTCCAATTTTTAGATTCAAAACACTTGTTGTGTATGATATCAAATTACGTTCGGAAAAAAAAAAATGTTAATGTCCTTTATGAATGCAGCTCAAAATATTTCCCAGAATTCATTGGGCGGAGTTAGGGGCCGGAGAACTGATGAGCCCGCATGCTTCTCACTATAGTTAAAAACAAAAAGGCGGACAAACTGTGTTCAGTGGGTAATAGCTCTTAATGTTTGAGAGTTGGAGTTAATCTGGGCCTGCTTTTTTCCAGGGTGATTAACGATAATTTAGGATTAAAAGTTCAATTAGCCCTTCAATTTTCCTTGAAATAAAGCTTATATCAGGGCTTACGTTCTGATGGTTTTTACTTTAGCTAAGACGCAACAGAAGGCAAAAATATAAACAATAAAAAATGGTCTAAAAAGCTACAAAACTAAATGAAAAATTGTACGAAAACCCTTGGTTAGCTTAATCGCACTTTGGAAAACTCAGCCCTGAGTTTAAGTCAAGATTTTTTACACTATTACAATTATATTTTTACTCTTTTATCGAAATAAAATTATATGCAAACCCAGCCATTACAAAAGCGTCTCATTTCGATGAACAACTGAACTTAAGTGACCGAAAAGCTCGCAGGTCCCGCCATTGCAAGCTTGAGAACGAAATTTGAATTACAAATATGTTTTTGGCTAAATTAATATTCATGTATTTGCGACCACCATTGCACGTGGAAAGAGCTTCCGAACGACAAGAAATTTCTGTGCCTTTTGCAGCGTCTTTAGGGCCACAGATCACGGCATTTGAACGTTATTTCATTGCAAATGGTTAGCTCTGTCAAGACCGGCTGTATTTTTTTCAAGGACGTTTAATCGAGTGGTTTAAATTCGCTGGAAACTAAAGTTTGATGGATACCGTTTTGTCACGAAATTTTCTCAAGGTAAATGTTCTACACATTTAAATAAATTTTTGATTGGAATATAGCGTTTGTTTTTTATACTTCGTTTCACATTCGAAAACTCAAGTGACTGAGTCAAATGAAAAAGGAAAAGTATGTTTATGTTGTGCAAGATAAATAAAAGCTGCTCCTCTTAAACCACGTGACCTCTGCGGTCTCTCAAAGTGACAGCGAGAAATTTTCACGTTATTATTGTTTGTGTGTTGATCGCTTTTCATGGTATAAAGTTATTTATGCTCATAGCCTGGCCAAATAAAGATAAAGTGATCATGAAAGTTTTACGATTTAGTACCTCTTTTCATCGATACGGGAGGCTTCGGTCAACCGCCAAATGGACTCGGCGATCCCCGTTTTATCGTGATAGTACATCTACCAAGTCCGAGAAATTATATATCTTGTTGTTTTATTTCAATTAAGGGTGACTCAAACTAGGTTTAAGTTTTCGTTCCTGACATTGATTTTAATCATTCAAGACAAGAACGTTCTTTACAGATATAGCTACAAATGTACTTAAAAACTTTCCCTTTTTCTCTCTGAAGGACGGAGTCTAACGTAAGATGACCACAACTCAAAATCAAGAAAATCCTGGGATTAAAGAAGGAACTAGATAACTTCTGACAAGGTTAGTTATCGATGTTTTCATAGATACTACAAATTCGCTACTGCGCATGAGTTAAGCTCACTCAGTGTTAAAATTCTAGCCTGCATTTTTGTCGGGTAATAATCGGGTGGCAGGGGTTTAATTTTTAGTAAATTAAAATAGGTATGAGAATGATTTTACTGAAAGATTGCTTCGTTTAGAACCAAGAAAATGGTTACCATGGAACCGTGACGTCAGCACTTTACACGAGACCCAGTTAACCCAAATTTTGATGAATCGATTCCTGTGTTAAGTTTGTAATATGAACTACTTGGAAGATCTTCCTTCCAATTAAAGCCGTATTCGTGGTCGGAAAAGACTATTTTATTAAGGCTAAGGAACTGTAAACTGCATCTTACACTCTGCCACCTTAATCCAAATTTTGGGAACCCGATATCATATATATCGCATTACTTAGCAGTGCTATGAAATCAAATGAATGTTTTAAAATAAAAACAAATCAGAAAACAAAACATACTAGCACGTAATTCAAAGATATTCGCAGAGGAATTCATTAAACCACAGGCCCCCCAATCTCACGTCTCGAGAAAAAGCCAACGATTAATTCATGAACGCGTCACGCGCTGTGTGACTCGGTGTTAAGTAACAAAGAGGAACCGTTGAAAATTTGAACACGTTATAACGAATAGTATGGGGAACGAAATATGGTCGATTTACAACGATAAATATTTCGAAATATAAATATAGTGAATATTTTACACGTAAAATCAATAACACTTACTCGCATCCTGAGTGTCCGTTGTAGTTTCCGGCAATTTCTGCTGTTTTAAGCTTGCTTTACCATCACTGTTATTCCTGTGTCTGATTACAATTTATTATAGGGTTATACAGAAATTTTGCCCTTCTCACACAATTAACTAAATTAAATTTCATCATGAGGAATTTTTGACCAGCTTTGAGGGTCTTAGAGAGTTTAACCGTTAGCCGTTAAACTGTCAAAAAATAAAGCTGCTTGGCGTAAAAATTTACAAGTTTTAAAAGTTGGTTATTAAAAAGATTGACCAAAAAAATTTTCCAGTGACCACAATCAAAAGATATCAACCGGTAACAATATATTAGCCAACATTTTAACCGTTAGCCGTAAAAGCAATGACCCCATTGAGACCCTACTTGCAAAGCACTACGTGAGAGGCCACGAAAGGAGATTGCAGATATTGTCGAATCGACTTGATTCAACTCGAATCGAACGACTCGCCACAGTTGATTAAAGGGGGTTAGTTTTTAAAGAAACTGTGGTGCTACGTCGGTGGGAGTGTATGGCAGGTAATTTGGTGAGTTGAAAACGTAAATTGGCCGCCGTAAAGAGTGGAAAAGCGTAGCTCCACTTCTTGCATATAAACCCACACACAACCCATAATTTCTCCAATCGCTCTAACGAAGGGCTGACGCTCGAAACGTCAGCTTTTTTACTCTTTAAGGTGGCCAATTTACGTTTTCAACTCGTTGTTAACACTAAATTAACTGCGTCACAGTTGATGTCGACCCGTCATACCTGAAGTCGACTTGCAAGACACTTAGAAAATATTCCGCGAGACGAACCTCAACATCGCCAAGCTCGGGAAAATAAATTTAATAAACTCTCTGTTTCACGGACAAAATTAAAGCATCGTCGCCATCCAGCCTATTCTGCTCCCCACCAACAAATTCCTCTTTATTTCCACGGACATACTTCTTAGCAACCGATGTAAAACCAAATAAGTTTAAAAAGCTCTTTCCTACAAAATGAAGGACTGTGAAAAGACGAAATAAACAAACACATCTTCGTAAAAGCCAGCCATGTTGCCTTTGGTCGCACGTCTCCAAAGTTGTCGTTTTCAACACAAACACTTAGAAACGAGGTAATCACCTGACAAATCTTTTGCGAATCGACTTCCGGTGAGACCGATCGACTTTACCAATGACGATTCGAGTCGACCAGTGCGAATCGTGTCTTTTCGTCAACATTGAATTTAACGCTTAAGTATGAATTGTCTTCATTTACGAATCGACTTTCGGTGAGACGGATCGACTTTACGTGAGACGGATCGGATGGGAGGCGAACCAGCAAAAGAATCGGCACCGTGATGGCAGTTTTTAACATCTTGTGTGAGAACAAAGCAACGTATGAATACCAGTATACCCTGGCATTGTACAATGGTAAGTGCATAGATCTTAATGTCTAAACTGTTTCGTTTTTCATAAAACTATAATAAAATGAAAAATGATATATTGCATGTACATATTAGATGGAGAGCTCCGAGCATCCTTTTTGGGCAGTGTGTGAAGTCTTAAAATTACTGTGACTTTTTTTTTTAACTGGTATTCCGCAGCATAAAAGGGCAGAAAAACACCGAAGCTCCTTTCTTCATAATTTTTCATGCTAAACTTGCCATTTTAAATCAAAACTAAAAGGGTTACATTTGCGTTAACATGGGCCAACAAGTACTGTAAAAATTGTTCATCTTTACTAAACCTACTCAGGGATATTTAAGAAAACAATGTTTTTTGCTGGTCAAAATCTCACCTCTCCCAAAAGTAGAGGGCTGTGTAATGCCCCCACTACTTAACATTCCTTTTGAGTTTGTGGTTGTGGACACCCTGCACCTTTTTTTAAGAAGCATGGGACTGCTTTTTCATCAGGTGAGCCCGCATTACGTATCATATAAAAAAAATGCCACTGCCATATGCAAACCCCTTTTTAAATACTAAATGAGAAAACAAAACACTCAAAAAAACTCAACGCATTGCTGAGCACAAAAATTCGGCAATCGGTAGACATTTCTTAGAAGCTCATGGTAACAACAACCTTTTGAGAGAAGCCAATTCACGGTTTTAAGAAAGTGCCAGAGCAAATTTGATTGCTTAGTATTTGAAATGCTCTTCATCAAGAAACTTAAGCCCAATTTAAATATTCAGACGGACTCCATACGTGCGAAACTCTTTGTTTGATATTTTCTCACGTTACAATTTTTTAATCAGCTATTGTTGTTTTTTTTTTTTAGTATTTATAGACCAAAAGTCACTAACTTATTTTAACTTGATAATGACGTTCAGCTAACGTCGAAACGTCGTCGCTTTTTAGCTATTTTTTTTAATCTTGAAATGATTTTAAGAAATGTTTTATCGCAATTTTTTAAAGTGAAATGCTTTTCAAAATCACTTCTTATTCGAATATTAATTTTGTTCTTTATCATATTCATATTTATAGGTTGTTGAGGTAGTTGTCAACAATGATTGCCACAATGTCCTGACAGACGAAATGGATTCCATTAATGTTGAATTCAAATTTTATGAAGAATTTAATACACTAGCTGAAAAAACAGAAACAAAATGGACAAATCTCAATGGTACTTAAATAAGTTATTAAATAATTATGTCTATATGTGTTTTTATAGCTAGCATTGCTGCACAATCAAAGTTAGTTTACATCATTAGTTATGATCCACTTAACATTATCAAAGAGAGCCTTGTGTGCAGCTAGTAAAGCCCTGCTTTTTATTGGTACCATATTACCTACCAAAAATTTTGGATGATAGGGTACAGTAAAATGATGCTCGTATGGCAAAACCAACCTGATGTGATAAGGAAGGGCTTGGAGATGGCAGGAATAGTGAATGCTGACACTAAATAATGACTAATGAAATTGAGATACCTAAGTGTTTGACAGGATTTGTGTTAATTCCTTGTTTTTTTCTTTTGTTTTTTTTTATCTGTAGACCGAAAATTTGTTTTGGCATTGTAACAGTTATAGCGAAGTGTGGGAAACTTTTGTCCGAAATTTGTCCGAAATGAGAAAAAGTGTACGAGTATTAACCGTCCAAAAATGTAAGACAACCTACCGTTAGAATTTTTTGCAAGTAATGTAGTAGTTTTTGTTAACATCTTACTTAGTATTTTTATGTTCTTTGTTTAACAGGAAAAGAATTGCAAAAGGTATTAGAGAAATCAAATATAAAGAAAATTATGGAAGCTGTTGGACATGATGATTCAGAGGGAATAGATGATCTGTGGAGTGTAAGTTGCAAACACAATGTTCATCTACATTTCGTTGTAGCTTTCTTCTGTCAAGTGGGAACCCCTAATTAACTGCTGACATTATTTAATATTTGCTGTTAATCTGTATTTGTTTCTTGTTGTAGGGTTTTAAGACTTTGATGCGGACACTACAGGTTCAAGAGAATGATCCAGAGAACCTCAAGCCTCAGAGCTTCGAGACATATGTGCAGGAGTGGGGAAAGCTCTTTCTGGAAATGTTCTATGATGACGACATCACCCCCTACATTCACAGTACGTCAACAAAATTTAACTTTTAACAAATATCTTCCTTGATGGAAGTAATGATGATGATATTAAATGATAATTTCACAATGCATCTAGTTTTTATTAGTAGCAGATATCTATAGGCCTGAAAGTGATTGTACTTATATAAGCAGGAAGCTTTTATTAGTAACTTTGCGGTATAAAAATAAATAAATTTAATATTATTTTCTTTTTTTAGCATTTGTATACCATGTACCTCAGTTTTTGGAAAAGTATGGCACGTTAATGCAGTTTAATTGCCAGCCGGTGGAGAAAAAAAACCACTGGCAATCCCAGGCATTCCACCGTGGATCCCAGAAAGGGGGAAAAAATTCAAAATACACTGTTCAGGTAGGCACCACTATTAAAAACATAAATTATTGATATACATAAACAAATATAATTAATTGAAGCAGCATCTGTTGCTAAAAAGCAGTTAACCTTATCTATCCATATCAAAATTCTTCATTTTCAAACAAATAAACTTTGACATTTTTTTCCCCATCAAAGAGGTATTGGATGTCCTCCTAGCCGAAAAATACTATATATTTATACCTAACTTTAAAATTGTACATGACTCAGTCTGATAACCCTCACAAATTACTAGACTAATTAAAAATAATTATCTTTTCTGATAGGTAATGGAACAAGAAAACAGGCTGATGTTTGCCAGGTGCAACAACCTTAAAAGAAAACGGAGAAGCTATGTAAAGTCTAAACTACCAGCCAATCCAGAAAGCTCAGATGAAGAAGAAGCCCCCGACAGCCAGATAGGAAACGTTCACGTTTACAATCACCACGAAGAACAAGAGGGCTGAAGTTTTCCTGACAGAACTTTTCAAAACACAAATTTGTAAAAGTAATTACCACACAATGCTAATTTAATCCCTGTTATATTACCTTTGTTAGTAATCCAAATTAAATAATATTCCACAAGAAATGTTGAGTTGATTATCCGATATTTGTGCTTCCATGGGGAGGTATGGATGTTTTCTAGCGCCGCTTACCCGATGTGGCACTTATTCAAGGAATTCCGCATAACTTAAATGAGCTGAATGGTGATAATGGAAAGACGCTTCTATTACTATAACTTTTTGTACAGATAGAAGATATACCGTTAAATTGAAAGACAAGATTTCTTTGTAGCTTTCAATTTTTAAATAAACGCTGCCTTCGATTAAGCACTGCACTCGAGGTGCAAAAAATTTAAGCGCTGCGGCGATTATTCGAGTAAAAACGGTACATTTGTTCAGGCTGCAACAATTAACTAAAAAAAATTTTTTACAACAAGTTTGATTTTTTTTGCGGCACACAGGACATCTTTTTTTTCAGTTTTTAACCTTGAAGCACATTCAAGGCAACAAACTTGATGTCCTGTGTCACCATGAATAATGCTCGCATGGCGTGGTCTGGTAACGCAGACCACGCACAGATCCGTAGCAACACTGGCATCTCCTTCTCCCATGTCCTCCTCCTGGTCCTGCTCCTCTTCCTCCTCCTCCTCCTCCTCCTCCTCCTCCTCCTCTTCATCTTCCTCATACTCTTCATCTTCCTCATATTCTTGGTCCTCCTCGTCATCTTCCGTTACAAATTCCCACTGCTCCCCATTCTTCTCCCCACTCCTCTTCACTCCAGTACTCAATCCCTCCCTCTTCCTCCTCATTCACTTCCTCTCTTCTCACCTCGTCCTGGCCACTGGGCAACACTTCTGTAAATTTAAAAAAATGCCTGTCACCTATCAACAATATGAAAATTTTGTGGATTAATTGCCTTCATCCTGAACTTTATTATTAACTATAATTTATTTACAATGAAAAGTGGTTGCCAACTCACCATCTAAAAAGAATAAATCGTCTTCCGAATCCGAAATAATTGTGGTGTCAGCAGAATGATAGCCACTTGGATATTCCTCCTCACTTAGAGGGTCTTCTTCTGTGGTGATGGGGCCACCAATGAACCTCCATCCCCAAGATAATTGCCTTGCTTCTTCGAATTGAAATAATTAACAAAAATAAAATGTTTATGGAATTCTCAAATTTCTTCTATAATATTTTTAAACTGTTCAAACACAACCTTGAAAAGTACTTTCTTAGTTACCTGATGAATCCCTTTTTCTCTTTACTCCTGTAAATTCAGAAATAATTATATAAATTATTCATTCTTATCGATTACCTTGTCAAATTTTAAACAATTTTATCAAATTATGCCATTTCCTTAGGGTTCAGAGTACTAGCTTACCTTGATTCAGACTACTGAGTCCAGAACTTCCTGGAACAGGAAATATCTCACTGAAATGAGATAAATGTGAAAATCAGCCAGCCTGGGTATGGTAAAGTTTAGCCATTTTACACCGCAATTACTTATCCTCTGGCTCAACCATGGTGGTATCAGTAGGAACTCCCGCTTAGGAAGTTTTTATTTTTCGGCGTTAAATTTCCATAACTTCTTAAAACAATGACATTTATTATACTAAAACATTTTCATCCCTCAAAGTTATACTGATTTGAGGTTTATTTTGTAGTCAGTCACTAAATGGACCCTTCAAAATCTTGACTGAATACTTTTTTATTGTGTATAATCCGCTAAGTAGGAAATGTCAGCTCGAGAATAAATTTAGACATTTCACTAAACCACCGGCGGGTTTACAAGCTTTTACTGTGAACTATGCTGTGTTGATCGACTAAGAAATACTTTCGTGTTTACAAACTCAGATAAGTCGCAGGCAGAAGTACTTAATACGGGTGCATTTACTTCTCACTTACCATGCCTTGTGCCCTGCTTTCTCCATGATCGATGAACGGACCACGCTTTTGACACTGACACCACACAAGAAGTTACTGGTATCGGTGTCAAATTACCACGTTCCGGTGTTACATAATTCTAGGGCAAAAATGAAAAGGACATTTTCCTGGACACGCTAGCAGGTTTAAGGCTCATTAGCAATCTCAAAAAAACGCGAGGCTAGTTCAGACGAGCGAATGGATAAAAAGTTCCTTGAATAAAGGTTATTTTAGGTTATTTCAGTGATACACAGGGATGCACAGAATCAGCGCGATCTGAGAGTGAGGCGTAGGCGAACTTTCGATTCAAATTGAAGTGGCTTGAATACAGATCTTTTTTAGGCAAACGATGAATGCAAAAAAGGGCTAGATAAGGGAAATAAAAGAGTACCACACATTCGAGTTGGTCATTGCTTTCTTATATTTGGTGGCTCCTAAAGGAGCCGTTTGTTGAAGTGACTACCCAGCGGTAAGTCACTGTTTTCTACTTGGCGACTGATCTTGGTTTCGCCCAGGTTAGTCTCGTGCGCTCCTTGGGCTTTCGCTCGGCTTGCTTGTTCCGCTCACGGTAGAACGAGATCTTTAGAAGGGTTGAACCAAATACTACTTTCCGCACCACGTCTTTACAAGCGACGGGGGCTCCATTCCCGCCTTGACAGCGCAAACACCCCGAATGATCAAAAAACACTTTCTTGCGCTCTACGAGAGCAATCTCGACGGGCTTGCCGGGCTGCAACCGACAAGTCGTGGAGGTTTTGAAAGTATTTCGTGACCATCCGGCAGGCATTATGGCGTCAAGTTCGTGAATGGGCACAGAAAACTTTGTCGCTTGCAAAAGATTTGGCGCGGAAGGAAGACCACCGAACAACTCTTTAAAGGTCTCGGCATCCATCGGCATGGTGACAGACGAACGTCTCACGATGCTGGTTGTTGGCGGTTTCTTCATGTTCAGCTTTTCTGCCACTAACACAGCTAAGGTCTGCAGCAAGCCCGGAGTTCCTTGGTGGCGTGTCCTAAACACTTGTTTAAGGCGCTCGTTTGTGTCGGCTTCATCCACCCAGCTATCGTTCTTCTTTCCATAGCCACGCCAGCGGACGAGGTACTGAACGCGACCGTGGGCGTCTGTACGCTTATCGAGCACTTTCGAGACTTCTCCTAAGGAGAAATTTGATGCCAGTCACTCTTAGGGGTTTAAAAGGTTAACCGCTACGATATATTTTTAAAACTCAATGTATGGTCAAGAGGATAACAAATCAATCATTTTGGAGTAAAAAGTAATTCCTTTTCACGAGAGCGACTTGATTTACCCGTTTTCATTTTTAGGCAGTGAAATCTCACGGAAGATAGTTATCTCTTAGATTCTACCTTATTAGCTGGTTTATACAACAGTATATTTCAAATAAATATTTTTTTTTTTTAAAAAACCTCTTGACCAGGCATTAGAGTTTTAAAGATAAGGCTTCCAAACTGACACCAACCTCAGGAGATGGGAAAAGTAGTGAATACATATCTCATAAGATGGCACTGTACTGGTGTTTAACCTCAAACATGATAAAATGCTTAATTGTAGGGCTAAAATTTTAATGAAATTAGTCTAGATCATTCTTTGAAATTATATTTTCCTGTCTTGTCTGTTGGTAATGTTGAAGTCGTAAAGACGTTCATTAGGACTAGTAGGTATTGTCATCTGTTAAGAAACGTCTGTTCTAAGTTTTACCCTTACACTCCCAAGATCTCCATACTGTCTGTCAGACAATTCGTGTGATCTTAGTTCGGAGAACTTGGCAACGATGGATCAACTAATAATCTCCTTTTTTACATTTTTCTTTATCCTCTCCACTTGTCTGCTTGACATGACATCGATCATCGAAAGAGAGAATTTCTGACGTGGTCATTCTTGGGAGTAAAAGGGTTAATAAACCAGCCTTACAACGTTATTCGTGGAAAATAGTCTGTGCTGTACGCTACACTTTAAAGCTTGGTCCCATTCAATGTTATTTTTAGTAAGTCCATGGAGGTCAATGTTAGATATAAACAAAATTTGTAAGATCAATTCCATTGGTATCAAGATCTGAACCCTGGAATTCAATTTGTTCTCGTTTCTGACGTCTTTTGTTACAGTGCCACCTTAACAATTATCACCCTTTTGCGACATCAACTGAATATGGCTGTGGTACAAACTGTTATGCAAACATGACATGAGCCATGAAATCAATAAATTTTGTTTACTTTTCTGTAGCTAAAGTCAATTGCTACCACAAGGTTGACTTTGTTAATGTGCTCTGACGAAATGTTCTGAGGTTGGTTGAAGCTTCCAGTAGCTAGCAATCGAAATAGATCTTAAAATCGCTCAAAGTTTGAAAAAAATCTGTACCAAGCAATAAACTACTTCAAAAATGATGGCGAGTCGTTAACGAGCAATAGGTTCTTTCCCAAGTTCAGTGTCCCAGATAACTCAAAACAGGCAATTGGTTAGAACTGAAGTGTTCTGACGATAAAGGTTCAGAGAGCCACCATTTTTGCTCGTGTGACTATTATTAGAATATCAAAGTTCTTATCTTTGTGGTGTTCTCTTTAAGCTTAGTGATCCTAGTTTCTCCTCTTTGCCACATAGATTCATTGTCCTTTCTTACCGCTCACCAAATGGACATTCTCTCCTTCCCTCATTTTCTGACAGCAATTCTCTTCCTGAAAAAACTCAAATTAGTAAAGCGGTTGGATGTTGTTTGCTGCCTTTAATCTATACGAACTCTAGATTAATTAAAGGGGGTTAGTTTCTAAATAAGCAGTGGTGCTGCGTTGGTGGGAGAATATAACAGGGTAAGTTAGTATTATAAACTCGTAAATTGGCCACCGTAAATAGTTTCAAAGGTGACGTCTCGAGCGTTAGCCCTTCGTCAGAGCGAAAGATTAGATTACATAATTCTATTCAGAACAACACGCAGTTCTGAGAGTTTGAAATTGATATTTAGTAGTGTTAGAGACAGGCCTTGGTCTCTAATAATTATTGAAAAATTTACATGTAAGCGTTCAATTCAAGTACAAAGTGAGGTCCTAAATAATGAAAGTCCGACCGAAAGATAGAAATTCCTCTCACTTTCTTACGACCATAAGTTCGCTTCTGTAGAGGCTGACTCTCTCACTCAAAATAAACTTCGAGTCCATCCTCTCAGCTTAGCCAACAGACACGTGTTGACTAGTTTCCTTAATATGATTTAAGTCGTTCATCTTTGTCAGAAGGAATTTAACGACAATATTTTCCAAAGGAATGCTCACCTTCTGTTATAATAACTTAGGACTACCTCGGTTGAACTTCGTTGCTGGTCAAGCATCTTCAACCTTCGCCCAGTGTGTAACTTTACTGTCCCAAAAACGACACGTATCCATTTTCTTGTCTACAGCGTGGTTTGCTGAAAATTCTGCAGTTTCTAATGAATATTGATTAACAATCCCAGCGAACAATACGTCACAGATTGAGCCCGGGATTTTATTATGCACGCCCAGCAAGTGAATCGCTATTCAACTGCAACAGGGAAGAAAGGGAATGTGCGCGGACGAAAGCGCACGTGATAACAGGAAACCATGACAGAAAAAAAAATTGACCGCAACGTTTGGATCTTCTCGAAAGAGTTCGATAACATTAAAATTTTGGAGTTTATTGAAAGAAAAATGTAGTGATGCAGTTCTCGTGACTTTGTATCAATAAGCAAGTAAAACTTTAAGGGCCGGTAATTTAAACAAAGTTTAAGCCGTTGTTTAACAAAACTGCGTTCTAAGCCATCTCCAATTTAGCCGAACCTTTTATTTGAACATATATCTGATAGAGGGTCATTTGATTAATTCAACCCTCGTACCAGAACCACTAAGGCCACTTCTTGCGTAAAACTGCGGTTTGGGTAACACCTTTTGTAAACAACCAGCCCTTAATGAAGAACACACGTTATTACTGTTTCATAGAGGGGCTGAATTAGAGAAAATGCAAAAGGGAAGACGCAGCACTGTTACTTTCCCTTTAAGGGTAAAGCTTCATAAAATTAACGCCTTTTACTCTTCCTATGAAAGAAAAGAAAGGTTTCATGTTAAGGATAGCGAAGTGAACCTAGCGCACTGTTAGTGCACAATGAGGGGAACGAGCAAAAGCAAAGAGAAAGTGCAGTTATTTATTGAAAGAAAATAGAAACAAATAGAAATCGCTTCTATTCTGTTATTTTCCTTTCCAGGTAGATCCGCGCGTCATGAGTACCAGGGTTAGAAATTACTGATCACACGACCAGCCGTGATGAGCGTCGAGATACAGCTGTCCGTGGAAGAAGATTGATAACGGGATGAAAAATAATGGGTTATAAAAAATTAAAGGAACTTGAATAGCTTAAAATAGCTTCAGAGCGAGTGCCACGTGAAATATTTCCCTAAAGTCCCATAAATACTATTCTAAAACAAAGCCGTAGCCTTTGTTTTTCTTTATCCAAGAACTGTGCGTAAAATGAGGTACAGGGCTGTGCAGTAATCTTACCGAGCCTTGCAAATATGAGTTAAGTGGGTGTGTCCAGTTAAATGATGATTAGGGCCAGGCAATGTCTGATCTTGGTGTTTATGTTAACATTTAAGGAAGAATTTGGAAACAAAAGTTGTGACTAATTGGTAGGGGGAAAGTCTCCAAGTGGTTGCAAACCACCCCACTCCTTGAAAAAGATATTGATAAATTTGAAACATAGACAGCCTGCCAGGCCCCTCCCTTCAGTCCCCAAGAAATTGCCAAAAGTATGCTTCTCTGAGACTACTATTTTCTCGCAAATACACCCTCTCTCCCCTCCCCTGCAAACCCAAGGAAATTTCCAATCAATGAAACAACAACAAAAATAAAACTTGGTGGAAAACATGTCATCCAACTCAGCCTGCATTCTTTTCATTGAGAACAGATCAAATTTGCAAACATTTATTCAAAAAATAAATTATTTTTTCTTTACAATCAATTAAAAATACAGTTACCAATAATCTTTTTGGGAAAGAAAACTCCAAATTCAAATTCTTCTTTGTTTATGAAGGAACTTTATGAATGGCAACTGTGACATCTCCTTCTGATCTCACAAGAAGATTACTGAAAAAGGGAGGGAATGAAAATGCGAAATTCTCTTGACTGGTGCCCATACTTTCTCTTGTGGTAACAGTTGTAAACATTTGTTGGAAGTGAGGACAATCAATTTTTGTTGATCAGTCCTTTCATTCTTGAGACATTTATTTGTGACTGAATTCTGATATTGTGAGGAGAATTCAATGCTGATCACTCCTTAGGCTTTAGGGGGTTAAACATTGTAAGCATCAATCCCAATATATTGCTGGAGTGACCATTGCATGGTTTCTGCTCACAACATCTATGTACTGTTTCTTGCAAACAGGTAATAAAAAGTAAATACAAAGGGATATTGTATTCTTTTGATTTAACATCAAATTCTCAGGACTAACATTGCAAGGAATGTACAGCAGAGGGCAAGGAGACTTAGTGAAGTTCTTTGTTTAACCCAGAATTTCTCCTTACAATATCAATACAATATCAAGCAGACAAGTGATGAGAATAAACAAAAATATCAATTAGGAAATTATAAATTGATCCAATACCAAATTCTTTGAACTAAAATCACAAGAACTGTAAGGCTGACATTTAGGAGAATTGCTAATGAGATCTTGGGAAATAAGGGTTAAGAGCAACCATAGGAGAGGAAGATGCTAGGGACAGTGCAAAAAACCTACCAGGGGGTTTTAGTGTATTCTCAAGTATTAATAATGTTATAGCATGTAAGGTCTAAATCAAATGGTGCCCATCTCTATCTGTTTTTTTTTTTTGTATTCCATGAAGGTACATCTACTTTCCTAGCAGTGCTCTCTGTGAACCTCCTTTCATACATGAAAGGAAAAAGAAACTCGTGCATGAAATTGTTACACTATGTAATTGTCACCTTCGCACCATGTGTGTAATTGCATGTAATTGTGCACTCACACACCATGCACAACTATGTAATCAACATAAGCACGAGCACTGCACTCTGTATAAATTATAATGATTTTGTAATGAATAAAAGTTGAAAGTTTTGACATGGAACCGAGCGAACAAGAAATATGGCTCAACAGCCACACCAAAACAAATTCATAGCTAGTGCTGTCTTCTGTCATACATTCACCCCTTCACTCCAAAGATCTTATTTACTGTGTGCTGTTCAATTCTTCTGATGCAAGTTCAGAGAAATTAGTATTGGATTAACTTCTAATCCCATTGTTCTCATATCTTGCCTTCTTGGTAATGTAATGATATTGTAAGGAGTAATTCTGTCTTGGTGACTGATAGGAGTTTAGGGGTTAATACCCTCTGAGTGTTTGATCAATCAATAGTGTATAACTGTAATATCTTGGATAAAGGAGCTAAATTTCCCAAGATAGAATTGTGCTGCATCGTTGATGATGTAAAATATCCCTGCCACTCTAAAGAGTTCCTAAAGCTGAGATTTGTTGCATTATCCATTTTTCCTTTCCTCTGAAAAAGGGCTAACACTGAAATAGCGAGTTTCAGAAACTCTTTAAGATGGCAAATTTACATTATCAACCCAGTTGATTAAAAACCAAATTATTTTCTAACATCTCAGACTTGCATTAATATCATTTCTTCCCAGGTAATATGCACTAAACAACTACATTGTACAGGAATGCTACTTACCATGCATCTGACTCTAAACAGATGACTGGTGTCATGTTGGGATCTAATTTCTTTGCATCTTCTGCCAAAGAGGAAAGGAGTCCTGCATGAATGGGATTTGCAGTACCTTTAGCTGTTAAAAGAAATAATCAAAAATGATGTTAGAAATTTTGAACTTTATGTATCATTTACACTGTAAACTAAACATTTTGTGGTTATCTTTTGTGAAGGTTTTGCAGGGCAAGCTTTATGCACTTACCGGAAGTCTTGCCATATAGATACAAGTGTTAGAGCATGGAAGTTTATTCTTGTGGAATCAAGTCCAGTAAGAGAAGTAGTGGACTTCTTTCTTGCATAATTGACATTTAAAATGATTTCATTAGTGTAGGTAATAACATGATTTCACATGCTATTTCGCGTTAAAAACCATTACTAAATTTTTTAACAAGGTAAAATTGCTCATGCCCGCAGGACGAGTGCAATTTACAGTCTTGAAAAAAGTTACAAGTGGGGTGGGGGTAGAGAATGGGGGAAGATTTCTTCAAAACATTTCTCTCTTACCACTAAGATTATTGTCAAGAGGCACTTTCTTGTCAAATGAATAAATTATTTTTTTAATAGCTTTCAAAAATGGGTAGATGTTATTAACTTCTCCTTCTTTCTACAATAGCCTCTTTCCTCAATCCCCTTGATTTACACTGTATCTGTAGAGAGTCAAACTTCTTCATAATGGTCACCAATGGCACAGAGGAAAGTGACAATTAATCACAAAGGAATAAAACGCTTAAGGTAAGTATTATTGGGCGTTATGTAGCTTATCCTTTTGACAGAAATTGTTCAAGTTTCAATACGAAAATAAACTTCACAAACCTGATAAAGCAAGTCCTTGTTGATCGCTACATAATACTCCAATAACGCCATGTTCAGACATTCTGGTGGAAAAAAAGACGAAGACAGACGGAGTTAATACACAAATTCCGATTATCTTTGTATATTGTAAGAGAAAACTACAATAGGGAACTCACAAGTCATCTAAATGAGAATCTAAGGACTTCTCCATAGTCAAAGTCTGTAAGGCAATTTCGTTCAAATTAATCGTGTGATGTATGTGACATCTGCTTTACATGAAAACTTTATTGAAGCATGCCACCGCTGACCATTTTACGCTCGTTCCACTCTCACTCGGGCTACTCACTTACGCCTAATCATCCTCAAAATTCGCGATAACACTTCGCGCCAGAAAAAAAAAAATTGTATACATATATGAGGTCTGTATTTTGATTTTTTTCGCTGTTCAATGCTCGATACGTAGAAGTAGAGCGCGATATATATTGAGATAGGGAAAAATAAAGAGACTATACTTGTATTTTCATCCATACAAGCCTGTTTCGTGATTATTTACTCATCAGGGGATTTTGTGTTTGTCGATGAGAGCACCTATCAGCCCTTCACAAAGCCTAACACCACACTAGATAACGTCCACCGCGAGAGCAACTACCCACCAACCACCACAGAGAACATACTCGTCGGCATCAACAGAAGACTGTCATCTCTTTCATCCGACAAAGCATCCTTCGACCAAGCCGCCCCTCCATATCAAAAAGCGCTCCACGAATGCGGATACCGGTACACTCTACACTACGAACCACCTACAACTAACAAACGAAAAAACAGAAGACAACGGAAAAACATACTCTGGTACAACCCCCATTCTTATGACCCCGCTCGCTGATTCAAACAAATCAAGAGGACTGTATCTTTCGATGTAACAACACGATTTAATCTAAACCAATAATCTATTGCGATATAAAATTCTCACATATTAAACAGTCGTAACACAACGATCAACGATTAACTAACACATTCTAAGTATACAGAGGTTTTTTTCTACTATCCTTGTGTAAGGCAGTATTTTTACATTAATCACATGTACAGTAAAAGTTCCCATTATAATGTATCTAAATTAAGTGACTATTACAAAATCGCACGTTCTTTCACCGTACTTAGCCCAAGAAAATGCACGCAGCTACATCATTTTATATCGTTAATATACTCAGACCTTGTCTACATTATTGTGAAATCTAATGTCACGAAATCTAACTTCTTTGCGTTACAAATGTCAATTTCTAATTAATATTTAATCACAAAATAATTAAGGTAAGCATCACCTATTTCTTTCTCGACACATCAGCTCCAATCAAGCACAGATTCCTTGCCTTAGTAGACAAGCACTTCCCGAAATAACACAAACTTAGAAAAATCTTTAATCGTAATTCAATCAAGATCAGTTACAGCTGCATGAATAACACTAAACAGATCATCGACAACCACAACAAACACATTTCAAATTCATCCAAACGCATCAATGAAACCGCAGATAACAGCAACACAAAAGACACCAAAACTTGCAACTACCGACAGAAGAACTCATGCCCACTTGACGGAAACTGCCTCCAATCATCACTAATCTACCAACCGTCACACGTAAGGATAACAGCACTACTGAAACATACATTGGACTTACAGAAAACCACTTCAAGTCTAGCTACAGAAACAACACTGCATCATTACAACACACAAAACACAGAAACTCTACCGAACTCAACAAACATATCTGGATTTTTAAATAAAATGACGTTGACCACTTCATTCATGGCGCATCCTTTCATCAAGATCACCCTACAACAGCGCAAGCAAAAGATGCAACCTCTGCCTCAAAGAAAAATTACTTATGCCGCCACAGAAACAAAATGCTACTGCATAATAATTGAACAAAGCATAAAAATTTTACCGCCACGCCTATCATGCAAATTGGTATAGTATATTAACTGTCGTGAGAATCTTGTAGGCGTATCGCGTGACACCTTATTTTTTGGTTTAATAATTAAGCTAGGAGTTTTTATGACAGTTAGGTTACTTAAGATTTAGATGTACAATTGAACGTAGCACGGTAATGGCATACTTGTAGTAAGAATATTCGTGATATGGAAAATCAATGATGGTCAGAAATAATTAACTATTTGCCTAGGGAAATTGTGCGTGCACGTTTGGGTTGGAACATCCTGAGACGTTGCGTGATGTGTTATTCGTGCAGCAAATAGTGCGTGCGTGTGGGTGTGAATTACAGAAGAATTGATCGGCGTTTAATGGGAAAGAGCTGTTAAAATCAAGTTGACAGGAAATAACTTGGGATTTTAGTAAATCACGAATAAGTAATGTCAATCCTAGTTTTCGCAGTTTAGGCGTGTATTTCCATTGTCGTAGCAGATAAATAGAATCGCTATCTTGTAACAGAGAACTTGAGACTTGAAATCTTTTGAATGTAGAAAGTTCGGATATTGTATGGATCGTAAATAAAAGCAAGAAATCAGAAAGATACAGTCCTATTGATTATCGAACCAGCGCTCCACAGAGATTTTCCTTAACGCTGTAGAGAATTCTGCAACATTAATTATAGTTACGAATATTATTGATAATAAGACAATGAAATCACTTGATGAGTGAGCAAACATGACATGAAAGTATGGTTTCTTTGTTTTTTTCCCTATCTCAAATATATATGTATATATTTGTTTAAAATATATTCTTATCTTATCAAAAAGGTTTTCACAGAATAGATTGAAAGGACAATTTTTCATAGTAGAGTACAATTGCTGCGGTAAAAATTTCAAAAAAAGGTATAGTTCGCCTTCATTTTACTAGTCTACAGTCATATTGCTGGTGTTTTATACCCAATGCTATTCTTCTAAGTAGAACCAAGAGATGCTTTTAAGGGTCTTTGAAATCAGCTTAGCAAGAACATAATCTCCAGGATTCCATGGTAGTGGAGCAAAGTTTCAATCTACGAGATTGAAATCAATATGTAAAAGAGAATAAAGCTGACACTATTAATCATGATATCAGATTTCAACATGACAAGCTATAAAAATGAGCAAAGAGAGGTTAAATCTGTTTCGTAATAAGAACATAAAATAATCAAACTTTTTTTGTGAAAATGAACTCAACAGTCTTTACAACCCCGCGCGAAAAATGACGCGCGCGGCCAAAGACAAAGGCACGACGCGAGAACTTTTTCATAATGATGGCTCAAACTGAGCTGCTGATGGCCAGCCATGTTCGAGAATTTTGTCCAAGTTTTGACTAATTTTTATAAATTCAATAGGCTTTTAAGACCCCGAGAGACCTTTGCCGCTATTGAGCGTGGCTTTGTTCTCGATCACTTTCAATTATATGAACAAACACAAAGACTAAACGCTTGTCGTCACAAAACGTGGAACTTTTCCCAGAGGACACTAAAGTAGTTTTACAAAGAATGCAAAAGTTAATTAATTCTTGATAATCGTAATCAAGCATCCGTGGATGTTCATACAAATAGCGATCATTTGATAAGATAACGTGCAAAACGCCAACAAACGTGCTTCGACCAGTCCAGAAACCGTTAATAGAAATTAAGGGATTGCCCAATAAACTTCTCAGTTGGTGAGTATTCTCTAAACTGGTCTTTAAAATTCCAATCGCAGAGCTGCACGGTTATATTCAGTTTATAATTGGCTGTTCAACTTTTGATATTAGCTCTGACGAAGGCTAACACTCGTTACTTAGCTTATCTGATAAAGCTAAATCAACTCTTTCTCCACCAGTTATGCTTTGTTGATTCATAACTTTCCATTCCTGTGACCTCACGTGTTGTAAGTTTGTAATCATTCAAACTGTAAGTTCGTAACCTTTGGTAAATTTCTAATCCTTCAAACTGAACTGAACCGCCATTTTGAAATGTGAGTCAATCAATCTCTTTAGTTAATTTGTATAGCTTTTGGACGAGAACATTTGAAATCTTAAGTTAACGTAAAATCGCAAACTGAAAACAGTAATTCCTATTTTAAATATACCAATGTGTTTTGTCTTGTGTCCTTTCAGTAGAAGCCTGTTACGCTTTGTTAACTGTCCGTTTCTAGGACCCTATGGTTCGTAAGTTTGCGATCAAAACCGAGCTATAATTTCGAATTTAGTATAACACAATCCCTATGGTATATTTGTGTAGCTTTTAGACAATAACGTTATCGGATATCGTCCAGCTAAAAAGTCCACGTGTCTCTTTTGATTACGCTACTAAACTCGAAAAATTAAATTAGCAATCTTAAATTTCGGTTACCCAATGTCATCGTCTGTACTAAAGACGAAATTAAATGTCTTTTTTTGGCCCAACCATCTGATAAAATCCACTTTCCTTCTCTTCCAACAATTCTTGGTTGTATGGTAAACTCTGTCAGTAATTTAAACTGATGCGTTGTCTTTTCCAGAGTCTTTTCCAAAGAAATATGAAAGCAACGAGAACACTGTGGATGGATTCAAAGATAAATTTGTGGGTTTTGCTGCTACTAGCCTCCGTGAGATCGTAAGTTACATTGCTTTTTCATTCACAGTCAGACCTAAACACGTTTGAGCCCGGCTCAATTGGCGGCTACCACGAGCCGCTTCGTATACATATCACGCCGATTTACTGTTTTAACGGCGGTGCATTTGAACCCCTCTGAGCCGCAGTTTGTGTTTAAAGAGAGTTACTAGCTTGTCTTTAATACGCAGCGTTTGCGTTAGAAGCGGAAACACTTCTATAGCACCACGCCGGCTACTTTGCGGCTTATGTAAAATACCCCAACTCGCACCAAGCAAGTGATGGTATTATTGCGCGCTCTTCTGCAGACAGAAGATTAACAAAGTTTATTGTGTCGAATCACAAAGTGTAAGATAGAGAAATTCCAATCGCCAAAACGATTCCTATCAAATATGTTGAAAATTCTCTGAAACGTTTAGTTATTTCGGGAAGCCAATATTTCTGGTTTTTGTTTCATTAATAAAAACTCTCTCTTATATATTTAGGTGCAAATTTTGCTGCAGTTGTTGGGTTTTTGCTTTAAACCGCCGCGCACACCATTACAATACCAGCATAAGAATATTTCTAAGGAAGAAAGAAAAGCTTTAAACGATCTTAAGAAGGATCAATCTAGAGTCATAATGAAAGCCGATAAGGGAAACTGCTTTGTCGTCATGGACAGATCA
This sequence comes from Pocillopora damicornis, assembly GCF_964200805.1. NCBI lineage: Eukaryota > Metazoa > Cnidaria > Anthozoa > Scleractinia > Pocilloporidae > Pocillopora > Pocillopora damicornis. The sequence goes on from NC_142674.1 coordinate 2,775,166, forward strand.
GACTACGACAACAAAATGGAGACTTTGCTCAATGACAGATCCACCTATGAGCTAGTTTCCACATCACCTTTCCGCCGGATTGAACGCGAATTGAATGCCATGTTACTCTCCTTAAAGAGACAAAAAAAGATTGATGACCCAACCTATCGTAAACTTCACTCAACCGACGGCACACCACCAGTGATCCGCGGCTCAGTTAGACACCACAAAGAAGGGAACCCACTGAGACCCATTGTCACCTGTATTGGCTCAGCCCTCTACAACACGTCCAAGTTTCTAACGGATATTCTATCTCCAATTCAAAATCGTAACGGATACTCTGTTGCCAATTCCTTACAGTTTTCCAAAGAAATATCTGACATCAAGATCGACGAGAACGAAGTCTTGGTTTCCTTCGATGTTGTATCACTGTTCACCGCGATTCCTGTTGACAAAGCATGTGATTACATCAAGATCAAACTGGAACAGGATGCCTCTCTTCCATCCAGAACAAATTTGGACATCAATGACATAATATCACTCCTCCAATTTACCCTGTCCAACAACTATTTTATGTTCAATGACAGAGTCTATAAACAAGTACACGGATGCGCTATGGGCAGTCCAGTCAGCCCTGTAGTGGCCAATCTCTGTATGGAAGAGATCGAGGAAAGTGCGATTAACAGTTCATCCGTCCCTCCTAAAATCTGGAAACGTTATGTCGATGATAGCTTCTGCATCATCAAAAAAGACAATGTGCCAGCTTTCCATGACACATTAAATTCAATTGACGCCAACATCTCTTTCACCATCGAAATTGAAAGTGACAATAAGATCTCCTTTCTCGACACTTTGGTCACCCGTAGAAATGGCACCATCGCTGTCGATGTTTACAGAAAACCTACGCACACGGACAGATATCTAGACTACAATTCTCACCATGATAATAAACACAAGGCCAGCACAGCAGCAACTCTTCTACACAGAGCCCTAAAGCTACCCAACTCCTCCGAAGGAAAAGAACGAGAACTAAATCGAGTTTATTCAGCACTTGAGTCTAATGGTTATCCATCGAATTTCATTAAAAACATCCAGACCAAAAAAACCCGACGCTCAACAGTGTTGTCCCCGGAGGAATTTGTTGGCACATTTTTCAAGATGGTCGAGGCGTCCGAATCACGCAAGTCGTTCGCCTCTCTTCCATACATTAAAGGCGTAACAGAACCTCTGACTCGTTTCCTCAAAAAACACGACATCACAGTGGTGAACAAACCACTCATCACCCTCCAACAACAGTTCCCGGCTCCAAAATTTCGACCATCGTTGGAATCGCAAACAAATGTTGTTTATAAAATTCCTTGTGGTGACTGTTCATGGTGTTATATTGGTGAGACTGGCAGGGCCTTCAACACAAGAAAGAAAGAACACCTCAGAAATGTGAAAACCGCGGCAAAAGGCTCAAGAATTTCCAATCACGTCTGGGCCAATAGTCACGCAATAGACTTTGATAATGCATCTATTATTGACAAAGGCAGTTTTAGAACAAGAAAAACACTAGAAGCGTGGCATTCCAAGTTAACTCCCAATGCGGACAACAATTCCTGTCCTTTGCCCGGACAATACAACATTCTTTTTAACAAACATTCTTAGTTATCAGCATTTTTAATTTTTTACTTTGTACTTCACACCTAGTATTTCTTACCTTTTTATCATTTTACCCGTTGAAGGCTGTAGCGCAAACAGCCGAAAGCTCGTATTTTTTAAAAGTTTTAGCCAGAGATCGTTTTTTAAATTTTACAAGATGTTTTATCCTGGCTGCGGCCCCTCTATCTTTTTAAATAAGGATTTAGCTGCACTGTTGACACAATGAAATGCTGGAAAAGCTCACACTACCATATAAAATTTGACTTGATTTATTGCAGAATCCATTGTGGAGACGATGTAGTGACCAGCTTTTTCAGTGATTACGATAACGCTGTGCGACCTGGCTTTGGTAAGATAATGCTATCACTAAACCAGTCAATATTTATCACCTATGAGGGAGGGGGGCGGGGGGGGGGGGCAGTTTTGAAGGATTCTTGTGGATCACATTGTTTTCAGGGGGACGAAGGAGGGATCTGTCAGAATATAAAGTGGACTATTAAGATTTTGTCTGCCAGTGAGGGTGAACACTAGAATATTACAGAACCTAGGGGAGAGGGGTCAGGTAAATTTCGTTGAGACAAAAAAAAATCCTCCGACCCCATCCAGGTGATAAAAAATGACTCATCTCAAGTCACTAGTTATTATAAAGAGTAGACACTACGGGCTATGAAGAGCACGCGGGAAAGAAACTCTGGAAATGATAAAAAAATTAAACTTTTAGGATAATAGTTTTGATCTTTTTGTGGGAGCAGAACAAGCCAAGGCGACCATTGTCGATGCCGATATATACGTGGAATCCTTTGGAAACATAGAGGAAGCAAACATGGTACGGAAACGACTCTGTCTATTTATTTGCTTGTTTTTCTTGAAATTTTTTTTAGTAAATTTTCCTTTTTTCTCATTTGTCACTGGCTTTGTTCAGTCATTTGTCGAAATCTCCGAGCAAGTCATCTTGTTTACGTATTTTTACGTATTTTGTTTGTTTTTTTTAATTGTTTCCCTTGTTATTAGCTTTTAAGAGACCAGTCATTCATAGCCAGGGGTGGGAACGGGGAGAGGGGTGTGCAGGAGGATTTTGAGGAGGAATTACATGGTTTTCAAGGAGAACAATGAGGATCAGTCGTCGCCAACCGATTATCAAGGGAGGACTATAAAAAACTGACTGCCAATGAGGGGGTGGGGGGGGAATGGGGAGGGGGGAATGGGGAGAGGGGTGTGTTGGAGGATTTTGAGGAGGAATTACATGGTTTTCAAGGAGAACAGAGAGGATCAGTCGTCGCTGACAGATTATAAAGGCAGGACCATAGAAAATTGACTTCCAATGAGTGGGGGGGGGGGGGAATTATTCGAGTAATAAAGAACCATAGAGCTGAGGATCAGGTCAATATTATTGTGACACAACCAAAATCCTCGGATAATGCGGATAATGCTATCCAACGGATAAATCGCTATCTGGCGTATAAGTGATAGCAAATCCTTTGAAATTTATGTAACAACTTAAAATAAAAAAAAATTAATGAGAAATTATACCGATAGCAGCATATCTAGCACCGGAATCTATTTTGCCTAAATAATTTAAATCTTGTTTTGCTGTGATGACCTCTGATGTTACCAACAGGAATACAGGGTGTATACATACTTCCGACAAAAATGGACGGATGGACGTCTGGCGGGAAAACTCAACCGCACACTTACCATAAAAGGGGGTGATATAGAGAACATTTGGGTTCCAGATCCCTACTGTTACAATGCACGTGAGTCGAACATGATGATGCCAGATGAAGAAACACACAGCAGTGTCACTATTCAGCCAAGCGGGGATGTGTTGTACAGCAAAGGGTGGGTACATACGCTTATTAACCCTTCAACTTCCAAGATCTCATTAGTATTTCTCCTTACTGTCTGTCATACAACTCTTATGATGCTAGTTTGTAGAATCTGGCATTGGATCAACTACTTATCCTCTTATTGATGTTTGTCTATATTTTCATCGCTTATTTGCTTTATGTTGTATTGATATTGTAAGGAGAAACTCTGTCTTGGTCACTCAAGGGAGTAAAAAGGGTTTTAATAGAATCAAAAGTTGTATCCCGCAGTTGCGTATACCGCTAAAAAGTAGTTCTTAGGACTTAATCGCATCCGGACGCTTTCTTTTAAAATTTCTTCTAGAAAACGCTGAATTTAAATCACATTTTTCAAAGTCAGAATTCAGAAAACGATAGCTCTGTTGATGCGTTTCTGGATTCTGATAAACTGGCAATCAATCTGCTCATTTCATCATGTAAATATAACAAATTAAATCGACCACAATTTTCCATTTTGTATAACCCTACTGATAATAGAAATGACGTTAACAATGTTCAAAACTAAAGTGAAACCATGAGGTGCAGCCGAGTGGTTTCTGTGCAAAGTTTTGTCATTGAACTAGTGACATGCGCGCGCAGATAATTTTCAAATTTGTATGTTCACAACATAGACGCTGTATCTTATTAGCTTGTCGACTTCCTTACAGGGTAACCATACTCGCTTCATGCAACATGGATCTACATACTTTTCCACATGATACACAGAATTGTTTTCTCACGTTTGGAAGTTGTAAGTAAAGAAAAAATATTTTTTTTAAACGATCGGATAAATATTTAGAGATTGCCGCTGATACTATAGCTGATACCAATATTTTGTGTACAGGCAAATACGTAGATTAAAAATTTTTAGCTGGCTTCAAAATTATCACATAATTCTACATAAACAGTTGTATTGATTTTCAAGAAAAAACATTAATCATAGCGCCTGACTCTCACCCAATTTTAAGCAGACGATTAACATATAGCTTCTCGTAAACGGCATGGAAAGAAGAGAAACATATTTATGAAAAAACGACATCTCTCCTTATCAAGTTCCTCGATTTCCTCTCTTCCTAACCTTTTAAATCATAGGGACTTGTAACAAAGAAACGTGCTCTACACGCAGATATAGTTTTATGATCATATTTCATTCTCACTGTCGTATAGATAGTTACACCACTGAGGACATCGTGTTTGAATGGAACACAACTGAAATAGCTGTGGGAACAAAGGCGATGGCTCAGTTCGTATATGAAGGCAGCAAGTTATCGTCTGACATAAATGTCTTTTCCATAGGTTAGTTATTCATAGGCAATGGACCGCATTTTTATCAATCGCGAGACGAAGGTTGAATGGTTGGAGAATTTGAATGCGTCACGTTGAAATTTACCTGATCTCCCCATGAGGATCTGTGATATTCCTTTGATATTCCCCCCTCCCCTGTCATTGCCAGCTAAGCAGTAGATTTCCAATAGTCTCACTATACTCTGTTGGCAAACACCGATACCCCCTTCGTACCCCTCGTTCACCATGTAATCTCTCCTCAATCCACCGAACACCCCGGCGATAAATAATGTATGGTGCTTAAGTGAAACCACGCTTCTCCAACAGAGTATAAAGGGAGGATTATGGAAAATTGACTGCGAATAACCCGCTAATAAGGGGGAATATAAGACCATTACAGAGCCATGTGGGAAAGGGGGGGGGGGGGAAGGGGGAATAATGACCGTTCCCTGAACGGTCAATGCGCGCGATGCAATGGTAAGTAAAACAGAATCACTGGCGCTGTCATCGATGTAAATTTATATTTTTGTTCAGGAAATTATTCCACTATCACCGTGACTTTCTCCTTCAAAAGAAGAATCGGCTACTACATCATCCAAGTCTACTTTCCAGACATTTTCGTCGTAGCACTAAGCTGGATTGTTTTCTGGATGGATAAAGATGACATGGGCAACAGAATGGCCTTGGGAATCACTACCATATTGACCATCATGTTCCTCCTCGGATCCTTGAACGGGACCCTGCCTAAAGTGAGCTACCCCAAGGCTTTGGACTGGTATCTGTTGATATCGTTCACCTTCGTGTTTTTTGCGATGGTGGAATGTATGATCGTGTTTGTACTGACTCTGAGCGCCAGTGAAGACAAAGAAAAGATTAAGTGTAAGGTATGTGTTTTACAGTTAATCGACGCGCTGCCCAGCCTGGGTTCTCGTATGGGATATTTAAGTTTCGAACATGCGCATTCGTCATCGAATGGATCTATGAGACTTCTAAGTTTAAACCGCCCTCTTTCAGATTGTCATTTTATGGAATAAACATTGTATTTTACCAGCTCCTGGTTGAGAAAACGCTGGAACATCTGTTGTAAGGTTGTCTCGACCCTGTTGTGTAAGGAATTTCGAATACAGATTTGCTTTAATTTGGATATTACATGGTTAATCAGGTTAATCACAGTTCGGAGGGGGGCAGGGGGGGGGAGGTGGAGAGGGAGATTAGTATCGCCTTCCTGATGATTTCTGAAGAATTTAAGCCATCTTATAACCCAGAGGTCACATCCAGCCGGAGCAACTGCCACTTTTCACGGCATATTCCTATTTATTCTGTACGGGATGCTGGTAGCTCGCAGGTTCACCGTAGAATTTAGATGGGAACCAACACCATATTATTGTATTCTTTGAAAGCATGAAGTAGTGATGAAGTAGTCTGAAGTGTGAGCCTCTCGTCACTAAAGTCGCTAGGACACAAGAGCTTCATCACGAAAACTAATTATAATCCAAAGATTTAATCGGGTAACAAGTTTTTTAGACCAATGATGAATATTCACGTCTCCCTATGATAAATACCGACATTAAATAGGGCTGCTTCCTCTCAAGATCAATTATAATTTGAAAGCAATTGTCAAGAAAACGAAAATGTACAGACACTGTGCATCAGTATTGTGCACGAGTTCTTGTGCAGTTTTCCAAATCCTCTCTCCACGTCTTTTCTCTTGCCTTCCTTTAGGTTAAAGAAAAGCCTTTGGGGAGAATGATTTCTCAATCTTTTAAATCAGCCATTGGTGCAAACAAGGGTGCCGACTCTTCTGTAGCCAACAACCATATCACTTACAACAAAGGTTTCGGAGACGATGATCTCGAGATGGTTGACCACGCGAGCAAATCCGATAAATCTGTTGTGGATGACTCATCTCTTGCAGATCTCATCGGGAAGAGCAAAAAGGAGACAGCAGCAGACTTTGTTGACAAAGTATCCCGATATCTCTTTCCACTTTTGTTTATTGCATTCAATGTTGCATATTGGGTTTTCTTTACCATTTTTGTTTGAGACTGATTAGCTGAAGACCGCTTTTGAAACTGAAAGAGCATACACAAAAAAAATTTGCCAAGGGAACTCTTTGAAGTCGAATCCGCTTAACAATTTCCTTTGTACTTGTTAACTGACTGATTTGATTATATAGCTGCAGTCAGCATAGAGCAAGTTTTCCATCGCACCCTTCACTTATAAAAATGAAAAGCAACGGAAAGATAAATTACAACGGAAAACTTAGTAAGTTGAGTTTCCCTCAAAAAGGCAAAACCTTGGCAAGTGTTCTTAGCGAGATATCTATACTAGCAAAAACCTGGCATGCCAGTTTTGGAAGAGGTCACTTATAACAAGAAGAAGCACAGCAACATTTTTCATGTAAACTGAAAAGCAAAACTTGTGAGAAATAGCTGGTGAGGATATGTCAAGTGTGGCGGATATTTGCATCGTACTTATCTTATTTATTTGAGTATAAACAAAAAATAAGCTTCAAAGCGAAACAAAAAACCACGGACCATGATTGCACCGAGTATTGCACATTGTGCATTGTCGTGCCACTAATCCTGATCGACATGAAGTTTTAATTCTGACTAATTAACATTTTTGGGTTTAAATTGACGTGACAGAATGAAATAGCTGAAGTATTTGAAACATATGTCGAGTCATGCTAAGTAATTCTTAAAGAAAATGCATAATAACGTGATTGTTGTATTATTCGTAATCTTTCTGCAGCTCTTTTTAGAGAAATCATATAATCCTGTTGCGTGAATTTTTCATTCTTGAAATAAGATATGTCTTTAGAGTTACTTTCGCTTTCAGTCGTTCCTAGGGCCCTGTCCAAAGTAAAAAAAAATTTCCTTTAAAAACGACGTATTTTTGTTGCGAGCTTGCCCATCATAGAAGCCAAAGGAAACGTTTAATGCGAGTCACATCAGTCAAATTACCGAAGCAAAAAAATTTGTTTTTGCTTCTGATCTCTTTTAAAGAACACGGTTTCAACCAATCATAGCTCGCGTTTCATCGAGTGAATGGGAAGGTAATAGGGATGAAAATCGCTTTTCGCTGAGAGAAAAAGACGAACTAAATGCATGCGGAGGATAGTTTGTTTCTACAGCTCATTGAGTGGGCTGAGATCGAGTTCCCGTCACTTAGCCATGTAGGAGTTCCTGTGTAGCCACAAGGTCATATTCTCCAATATTTCATGACGATTTCCTGTTATTTTCCATGCCAAAAATACTTGTCTGATAATCGGTACTCGGAAAGCCGGCCCACTTTTTACGATATCTACCTCAAGGGAAGTCAAATAATCACAATGATCCCCACTTATCTTCTTCTCCTTTCGTTATACTGCCTTCTGCTTCGCAGTACCGTAATTATTCACTCTGGGTGCTTGTCATGCATATCACTCAGACAGCACTCATATGAAGAGCAAGGTATGCAATGTGTTCGAAAACTGAAAAATATTTCCGAAATATTATATAAAACATCCAGACAATCAGAAATCATGCAAACAAACAACTGACCGCCGTAGGCAAGGGTGGGGAAGGGAATCCGATTTAAAATGTTTATGGAGACTACGAAATAACCCACAATAAAAAGCACGTAGAAAGCAATCGCCCACCTTGATCTAATTACATTTCTTCACCACACTTTCTACTTAATTACAAAATCATAAACATTTTGAACGCACCTGATGCACGAAAAGCCTAATTATTAAGGGGTGAATCAGAGTCACTCTTGTTCACCCCAGATAATTGGCTTTTCTTTTCGGGATAATGTCTCTTCAAATAGGTAATATTGACTGCGCTGTTGCATTAAAGAAGAAGCTTAAGATTCCTCAATTATTATGCGATTATTACAGTCTAACCTGCGTTAAGTGGTCACTCACGGGGAATGGCGCTTGACACTGGCTCTACAGAAAAGGGGTATTACAAAAAGCGGTACAGGGCGCCATTTTATGCCATAATAAAACCATAAATGTACAGAATCTTTCTCAAAAATAGTGACCATTCAATACAAGAGGAAGACAATACAAAAAGGCCCTCTTCAGACTTTCTAAAGGGACACCGCGACTGCGCAATAGATGTAACCGTTTAACAGAGGTACAAATTACAGTGATTCAGGGTAAACCATTTCTGGGTTTCGGCAACCGACCACTTTAGACAGGGTGACTGCTAGCATTGAGCAATAAACACGATTAAACCTTTTGTTATAAATATTTTGGACTTGTGATCAAAATTTATTTTATTAACAGGTTTTTCTTTACTTCTGCATTCTTCAGACTCTCTTCTACTCCTCTAGCATTCACATTGAAGTTTTTTGCATTTTATGTCTCTTTCCACTTTTTCATGTTCAGTTAGTCAACCCCCTTAACTTCCAAGATATGATTGTCTGTTAACTGTCCCCTGTAATTGCCACACATTTTCTTGTAAACTAATAACGAATATTTTGTGTTGGATCAAGATAACAACTTCTACATGATACGTTTGAGTATTTTCATTGCCTGTTTGCGGAATAATGTATGGATATTATAGGTAGAAGTTACGTGTTAATCACTTGGAGCTGAAAGGTTAAAGTACGTTTGAGCTTGCGTGTAGCTGTCTGCTTATATGCCCTAATCACAATATAAAATTGATTGAATTCTAAACCTGACATGATCATTATCTATTTGGATAATGGATTTATATTATATGTCTACTTTTCAGCTTCATTGTTTATCCTAAACGCCTCGAGCAGCAACCTGAAATCATTTCAACTCTAAACGCCATGGACCCCAAAGATATGACGATAAACTGAGCATTCACGTTTGTCGATGTTGTCTTTCAGTGCTTTGACTAGTCTTGATCAAAGTTAAACGATAAAACCTCACCAAAGGCTAAAAACATATGCCTTTTTTTCCTCACCTAAAAAAACAGAAAGGAGTAGTGATAACTGTGGTTTGTGGTGAGCAAAGTCTGTTTCAAATTTAGAAACCAAATTTGAAAGCATGACACATGAGTGTTTCTTCAAAGTAAACTATTTAACCAGGATAAATGACGCACATCCAAACTAGAACTAAATGCAAAATTGCGCCTTGCGTGATTCATTAGGACGCACCATAAAACTCAATTACAACCGCGGCAAATACAGCAAAGTTTTTCGTAATTATTTTGTCAGCGCAATTACGTTTTGTCGTCAGATTTCAGACAGACATCACATCCTCGACTTGAGTGCAATGCGGTGTCTTCGGGTATTAAATTGACAGGAAATTGGACATTTATTTTCAATCTAGGTGAAAATATGTATAAAATCAGATGACGTAATTTGGGAATTTATTTTGGCGAAAAATGAAAATCTAATCCTTACTTAAAATTAATAAATAATAAACATAGTCAGAGTTCGGAGCTTTTAAACTTATATCTTCAACATTTTTTCACGTCTGCAAAGGCAAAATGAAATAATCTTTCGTTTGTTAACTACATTTTTTTAACACCTGACCTTCACTTGTCAGCAGCAGCAAAAAGTCAAATGTAATAATAGAATCCGTTGTTTATGTTAGTATTTAAAGAAAAAATGTCCCTGAAGCAATTTGTAGTGTCAGTAAATGTTTACATAAGAGGATTAAAACCTTTTTAAAGATGCTTAACTACTCGAAGTGATTTTGAAGGTGTTTCGTGTCGGATTAATGCAGGGTTACTTTGCGCACCGCAAGGAAATTCAACGCCAACCGCTGGATTGACAAGATAATACAGCTAAAACCAGACCTGGAATTTTAAACAGTGCCTTCAGAGAAAATTAAAACCGGGGATGCTAATATTGTCCCAAATAACCACGCACATGCAACTGAAAGATTTGACGCCTTTAACTGATCAGATCGAGTGGTTGGGAAGCCGTGAACTCGAGATATAGATTGGTAGGTAACGAATGAGACTCACAGTCAGTGTTTTGTCCTCCAAAACCTGTTCAACTTTCGGAATGAGAGATTTCTAAATGTAATGAGTTCATCTGGAAAGGCTTTGTGTATAATTTAGAATCGTATGGGGGTAAATTTCGTGAGCAGCTGTCACCATTTTCCTTTAAAGGAATTCCATTTCGCCCAGAGTTCTTATGTAATAACTTTGGGAAAATATTTTCTAGAATTGCAGTGATCTGGTTTATCATTTAAAAACAGGAAGAAGTCTTGCTGCTCTTGCTTGTAAAGTGATATGTTCTTCCGAATTAATGATCAGTTAGTATTTTCAGTAGGACCCAATTTGCTTTAGATTTAACTCCAATGATATATTCTCCGAGATAAAGACTTTTCAGATCTCACTCTGTATATGCTCCTTATACTCCTTTTCCAGCATCAACTCAGTTGTCGAGAGCTCTGATTGATCTAAGCGAACTTTGAAATGCTGAAATCGGCAAAGGAAAATGTAGGACTGCTTTCAAAATAAATTAATATACAGAAGTTTTGGTAACCGAAGCATCCTTTTTTTTTTTTTTTTTTTTAAATATGCGCGTTCTAGTTTGTTTTGCTTTTAATTTTTTGGTCGATCTACAACTGGTGCAAATTAAAATTTTCTCCGTAGTCAACTTGTATCGGCTAGAATGTATAAGGAATTTTCAAATGAAAGCTTAGTTTTCCAGCTTTACCGCTTTTATCTTTTAAAAAATAATCCGTTTTATTAAATTGCTTTGTACAGCCATGTTTTACATGTATGCAATCGGAAAGAATTTTTAAAATTTCTTCCCTAAGTAGCTAAGAGCATTTATTCTAAAAGAATGACTATTATAGATGCATAAATCTTTGTTTGCTCGTGTTGCTATACGGCTAAAAATTTAATCTTTTTCTTAGGAAATTTAATTAAAAGTCAGAAAAGAATCATGCATTTATCACGTTTGTTTTTGTTTAATTTTTACACCTTAAGAAAGACGTGGGATTTTTTATTTAAATTCATGAACACTGAAACGACAGAATACCCCAGATACTCGAAAAACGTTTTATTTTTGTCTAATTCGATCGAAAAATGATGAAATAATTTCGGGTTCATTGTTCTAAATGAAATATCAACTAGGGTTCAATAGTATTTTTAGGTGAAAAAAAAAATGCAAAAACCGTACGCCTGAGCTAAAAAATTGTGCTGAATCGAGGGAGCTTTAGATCACAGTCTCCGTAGAATTATACATCACCAATTTAAAACTCTAATTTTCTTCATCAGTTCGACTGTTATTTTCGTTCGTTACGTAACAACAAAGGATTCGAAACGTCAAGTGCAACTCCATCCATCACCAAATTACGATTAATAAAATTCCAAACATTTATGCCTATTTCCTTGCTGCGTGAAATGAAACAATGGTCAGCTTCTTGTGTCTGGGGTTTTGGTTATTTTCATGGAAACAAAAAAACAGATAAGATCTGATTATCTATCCAATTCAGACCTTGTTTCATGTGAGGTGTTTACAAAGATTCTGCTGTTAAAAACGTAAGTTATTAAATGATTTTGACTCTCTATAACTGAAAAGTTCTCGGAATCTCCTATTCCACTCTGACAAATACAAGTATTCTTTTCTTTCTTTTGTCGACTGTAAGCCAACGTCGAATACAAAGGCAAAGGTACGTAACAGTTAAAAGGAGACAAACAACGCACAGTTCTGAACAATGTTATTATGCTTTCCTTTAATTAAAAGAAGCGTTGACAGCGAGTTCTTGTGTCGTCTTTTTTCGTGATTTCATAGCACAATAGTAGATTATTTTCGTACAAAGTTCTGGACTGGAATTGGAGTGGAATATGGGTAGCGAGGAAGGATCTGAAATATACGTCAACATCAAGATCTCGGAAGAAACTAAAGAAGATCCTTGCACAAATTACTGACGTTGTTTTGATCCAAGTTTTCTCCGGCCCTGGTCATATATAGTCGAGTATAGTTGATGGTACAAAAAAAGTGTGACTTCTTCAAATGTTTCGAATTTATTTGTTCTCATTTGCGGTATTTTGGATAAACATGTTGTTTGTCAGGGAAGCTACGCATTCCCTAAGAGCTGATATCAGCAAGGCGGACGCAATTACGTCGAATACCAACAAATTTGAAAGGAAAAAACATCAATCCAACAGTCAAGCAAACTTCTGGATAGCTTGAGTCTAACAAAAGAAAAAAAACACAAATCACCTATTTGCATACTTGTGCTTGAGGACTAAAGTCTAATCAATACGTTAATGTCATTATAACTGACCTTTCTCAGTTTTGTATTTAGCAATGATGAAAGCATTCCACACGAAGAGTCGTTACTCAAGTACAAGGGCGCTGTTGATTCTTCTTCTCACAAACTCTGGAAGGTAAGCGATGATTCCTCATGGTTACGGAGATATATTGGACAAATTTTGTTTTCGCATGCGACAATTATTATTAGATGAGGACTAATCAGTCTGGCGTAAACCGCATTGCGGGAGTATACAATATTTATACACAAAGAGAATTTTTACAGCGAAAGACGCTCGCAAGTTTAAATTTTCAAGGCGGGTTTTAGAAATTGACGCTATGGTGGCTAAGGAAAGAAGTTAAAAAGCATTTTCAGCCGCCCCCATTTCAACTCCGCGGAACAGTCATTTTCCGACAGTAAGATAGCTTACTAGAATAATATGCACTAATCTATTGCACGACCTTGTATCTCGACACCATTATTTCTATTATAATTCTTATTAATATTATTATCATTAACATCATCTCTAATATTATCATTATTACTATACATAATCAACTTTTACAGGGTCTTTTGTGGAAGTGATCTGCTGACCAAGTTTTTTACCGGGTACGACAAATCAATCAGACCTAACTTTGGTAAGATGCTATTCATGGACATTTTTTCTTTCTAATATCAAACAGTAAGATGACAGACTGAAGAGCAATAATTCTGTAGGGACTCCTTGACACAGGGTTCAGACATCAATCCTTAAAAATTCAAAATGTCCAGCGATGACAAAGCTAAAGGTGTAACGCGCATATTAAGCTAACGTGTCCTTTCTGCTCAGGCAAAGGGTCATTACATTTTTGAAAGTTTTTTCCAGCTTGTTCTGCTAAAAAAAATATCAGACAGAATTAAATTTCAAAGACTCTGCTTACAATCAACTTTACAATCTCTTAATAAAAACATCACAAGAGAGGATGTGCTCGTCCGGATTGCGAAATGTTGATAAGGTTCTAAAAAAAATAAAGAAATGTTCGCATGTGTTCTTACATATTAATTAGATTCGTTTTAACTTTTTTCCTTAAGATCACGATTACTTCCGGCGTACCTTGAAGTGCTAGTTCAAAACCTTATTGATCTCAAATCGGTAATATCATTGGGTAAGGGGGGCGAAAAGGGGGGGGGGGGAGGGGAGGTTGCGTGCATTAAGAACTATTTCACTATTTAACTGTACTGTCATCTACAATCGTTCTTGATGTGATCTCTCACGACTGGATTCGATTCCGTTGTTAACTATTCATAAAATGCTTTCAGATAAAGGGACACCTTTAACTGTCTCGGTTGACTTGTATGTGGAAGCTTTTGGAAACATCAAAGAGGCCAACATGGTAAGTAAACAAAACAAGTCGGTCATTGTAGTTGACCCTTTAAGTCTCAGAAGTGATCAACATGAAACTTAGATTATCTAGCAAATAGCTAATGAGAATATTCAAACTCAGGTCGAAGTTGATCTAACACCAAATTCTCACTCCTAATTTAAGATATGTCCAGCAGCTAGACGGGAGAATTACTCATCAGATCTTGGGGATTAAAGGGTTAAATCAGAGACTACGTAGACCAAAATTGGTTGATAATACAGAAGAACTCCGCAGGATTTGAGAGGAAAATATGGTTTTCAGGGAGGGAGTGGACGTTAAACTCTAGCAGAATTAAAAGGAGTGACTAAAGAAAATTGACTGCCAATGAGGGGGATCATTTGAATACTACAGAGCCTTAGGGGAAGGGGAGGGGGGTTAGGTAAATTTAATTGTGGTACAACGAAAATACTCCGATCCCCCTCCCTCCACTCTCCCGATAAAGAATGACCGGTCCCTTAGAAAGAAATTTGATACCTTGATAAACTGTTTCTTTTTTTATCGCAGTTTTCATGATTTCTTTTCACGAACAGGAATATTTGATATACGGCTATTTTCGCCAAAGATGGAAAGACTCACGCCTAGCTGGAAGGCTTAATTACACCCTAACCATAAACGGAGCTGACATTGACAGAATTTGGGTACCAGATCCCTATTGTTACAACGCCCGCGAGTCAAATATGATGATGTTAGATACGCAGCTGCATAGCAGGATATCTGTTGAACCCAACGGTGACGTGTTGTATAGCAAAGGGTAAGTAAAAGTGAGACAAACTTTTACTTCTCTCAAATAGTTAGCAAGACTGATAAGTCAGTAAGCTAGATAGCGAAAGAGCAAGTGAGTGAGTGAGTCGGTAAGCATCAGCCATGTAGTTTTGTCGATCCGCTGGTCAATCATTTGTTAAATGGTCAGTCTCTGAGTCGATCGAACGGTCAGTCATTAGGTCAGTAGCTCAGTCATACAGTCACTTAGCCCGCTCGCCAGTCAGTCGGTCAGCCAGTCAGTTAGTCAGTCGTTCAGTCAGTCAGTCGTTAGCCAATCAGCCAGTTAGTCAGTCACACAGTAAGTTAGTCGCTCATTCAGTTAGTCACTTTGCCAGCCAGCCAGTCAGTCAGTAATTCAGTTCTTTAGGTCAGCCAGTCTGTCAGTGGCAAAGTCAGTCAGTCAGACAGTTACTTAGTCATTAGGGTCATGTTTACAGCACCCTAAGTTGATTCTTTTCACCTATATTTTTTTTATTCAGAGTGACGCTATTAGCCTCTTGCGACATGAATCTGCGGAATTTTCCTCTGGACTCCCAAAGTTGCTGTCTGAAATTCGGAAGCTGTGAGTAAATCTTAAACTTTCGGCTGTAAACGTAAAGAATGCTTAATATTTAAAATCCTAATTAACTCCCCAGATCTGAAAAGTAATTCTCCCTTCCAGCTGCTTTATATGTCCTTTTAAATTAAAGGAGGAGAATTTGGTTTTATATCAAAAATGTACACTCAGGCTGATCAGCTTGTGTATTCCCATCTCGTGTTTCGTTTAAAATGTTTTAAAGCTACGAGGAGAAGTTGTAGGTCGGTCAATTCTAAGAGTTAAACGGCTAATAGTGGAATGCTCTGCATGTATTTTGTCCTGCAGATGGATACAGCACAGATCATATTCATTTTGAATGGGGACCTGCAGGTGTTTCTGTTGGAAATAACGAAATGGCCCAGTTTGAGTACATAGGCAACAAACTTTCCTCGGGCATAGACGAGTATAGCGTTGGTAAGAATCATTTCAAACGCTGGATTTTTCAATTCTATTAGCGTAGCGACATCTTTGTTACCAAAAAAATTGCTTCCTTTTTCATCAATTAATAAATACTGCGTCAGTTGATCGATACAGAAAAGGGATGATCGAGTCAGAAAAACTGAATATCACATATATTGCGAAGTATGAAAAAGACTTTGCTTTGTAATTTCACGAATGGGTGATTTTTTTTTTTTTTTTTGGTGGGGGAATAGCGGGAAGAAACTTTTGCGAATTTCTGTTCTGACAGCAGAATTATTAACCTGGAAAGTAACGTATCGTCAAGTATTTGTTGGTTTATAAAGAATCGGTAAACAAATCAGTTCTATTTTTGAAAGTTAAATTTTGACCTAGAGAAGTTAATTTTTGCGGCGTTTTCTTTCGCATTTTCTTAGATTTTCGTAAGCGTCTTATAGCAGATCGAAAACAGTCCGCTAAAAATTAAATCGTGCGAATTTCCAAGCTAAGTCCAAACTTATTTAACCCTTTAAATTGCACTCTTTTTTAGATCCTCCCTGTTTTAATAAATCTGGGATAAAGAAATGGTTTATCCTAGGTAGCAAAGTTGTTGCCGCGAGAAAACTCCAAAAGCGCAAGAAATGAAAAAATATATATGTATATGAGCTACGTGAAAAAAGGGACTAGAATTGCCATTATCGCGTTGTACTATATAATACTCTATAAAATACAATTTGGTTTTATCAACTGAGTTTATAATGCAAATTGATCATCGTAAAGGGTTTCTAGAGCTGAAATTTCGACCGTTAGCCCTTCGTCGGATCGAAAAAAAAATATAAATAAATATTAAATATGAAATAATTGTAATGGACTTACGCTTCAAACTATATGTATATATGTATATGTATATGATGTATATGTTAAACAGGGAATTTCTCGACGGTCACAGTCAAGTTTACATTTGAGCGACGAGTTGGTTACTACATAATTCAAGTGTATCTTCCCGACGTTTTGGTTGTGGCTCTGAGCTGGATTGTTTTTTGGATGGACAAGAAAGAAATGGGGGACAGAATGGCTTTAGGAATCACAACCATATTAACCATCATGTTTCTTCTTGGTTCTCTTAATGCGACCATGCCTCGAGTCAGTTACCCAAAAGCTTTGGACTGGTATTTGCTGGTTTCCTTCACGTTTGTGTTTCTGTCGCTAATTGAATGTATGGTCGTGTTTATACTTACCTTGAGGTCTGGTAATGACAAGGATAAATCAAAATATAAGGTAACCGTCCTGCCAATTGATCATTAGCACTTGTTTTGACGCGGTGCTATTTGTGGTTAAGGTGTGACGTGCTGAAAGCAGAACGAAAAAAATTTTTGCGTCAAGCAAAAGTTAATGTAAGGTGATTCTACAAATTATTTGAAAGGGTTTATAGATTGAAGGATACATGGAGGTCTTTTGGTTTAGGAGCAGCCGTTATTCATTGCTTAATTGGGAAGGAATGGGGTTGAGGGTTTTTCTTTGTAGAATCGCATAGTTTTCAGGGAGATCGCAGGTGGGATCAGTCTTCGCCAACAGAGTATAAATGGAAGGGGATGTCCCCCCCCCCTCCAGGACAAAATAATAACTACTCCCCAATGTGAACTAAGAGAAAAATGTTCACCTCTTCCATTCATTGATATCAAAACTGTTTTTAGGGTTTGAAAACTTTTCTCAGTAACTCAAAAGGCTTCCTTGCGTTTTTTTTATTTTGCAGTTGAGTTCAATTCCTTTATCAACATTGGATATCAGTGAGCTGAGGCTGCCTCCGCTTGAAAATAGTGTCAACAGAAACAAAAAAGTGAATATCAATGGCGAAGCTCACATGCTGTGTTCTTCAGAAAAGAAGGACGGAATGATTAAAGATGATAGGCTGCCCAGATATAAGATTGACAGCAGTTGTGAGACAACAGCCGCTGATCGCGTTGATCGGGCTTCTCGATTTTTGTTTCCAGTGTTTTTTGTAATTTATAATATCGTTTACTGGGCTGTATACGCCCTTCCTGGAAAGAAACTTGAGTAAGCATCACAGGAAAAAAAGTGAAACGAAACCAGCCATATCAACGAATAAGCAGACGGTTCATGCATAAAATGTGAAATATGTTGATTTTGTTTCAACTGCCGCATCAATGATTAATTTCGGATTCCTTTACCTGGCTGAGAAGCATGCAGATTGAAATCAATGTGACAAGCACACGTGCCGAAGCATTTAGGTTCTAAGTGAAATATTTTATTCAAAGATTTTTTTTGTTAAGAATGCTTTGAAGTAAGTTTCAGGCGCTAGAAGAGAAACTCTACTGATAAACGCGTTGCTAAAAAAGGAAGACAGGTAGCATCAAGTCGACCATAAATCACAAGTACTTACATGCAATAAACAAACTTGCCCATAAAGACATATAAATAAGGTGGAAGACAAATTTTACAATGACATCCACAACTAAACGTTTCGAAAAAGAATTAAGGAAAATAAAATGATTAACAAATGCTTACGTATTGCACGATGTTTCAAATCTATTAAAAACTGTCAACTCAAGAATTCTTGAAGATAAAATATTCCCTGAAATACGCTGATAATCCTCTCCTTCTCGAGCTTGTGAGTAGAGTTTCTGGCTAGGAACAAAACAGACAGAGAGAACGTTAACTGAATTACGTGCCCGAGCTTCAAATACTAAAAAAGTATATCTTTACTGCTGTTCTTTTGCTTTCAATTTTATCATGAGTCTTTGCAGTACTTCCTGCTTTCCATTTAAGGCCATTTGGATATCAGCAGGAGATCAGAGATCAAAATGAAGAATTTGCGAAAGCTTCACATGGCGTTAAGAATTTTTTTCAGTCTGCCAGTTATGAAATTCTAATTCATATCATCAAATCCATCACTGTAAACTCATTTGATCACTATTTATGGCTACTTTGGTTCTATCAACTGAGTTTATAATGTAAATTGGTCACCGTAAAGAGTTTCTCTCTTTACGGTGGCCAATTAACATTAGTCAACTCATTTGATAAAACCAAATTATCTTTTTACACCACGATTTCTTTAGAAACTCATCCTTGAATATTCGTCGCATCAGTTGTGAAACCAATAATTTTTTCTCTTTTTCTCCTTGTTCATCATTGATATCATCTGCTTTATTATTCTTTGTAGCTTTATTTATCTGCGCATTATAATTCTCAGCGTGAAGCGATTTATGCGTCTGTTTAAGTCAACGGTCTGCTAAGCAAAGATAAAAGCAGGCCCCACAGTGCAAGTAGGTATCAAATGGATGTTATTGTTTATAAAAAGGAGAAATAATGCGTGATTGAAAATGCAAATTACATCAAAATGCAAACTACCAGTCGAACAAATGCAACGGAATGATGTTTACTTAAATTAAATGTGCTCGTGGAAGTTGTGTGGCAATCGATTTCAAAGAGAAGTAGATTTACATTAGCTTAAGAAATTCTGGTAAGTATTCTTCTTCTACAGCTTTCTTTCATTTTAAGGAAGCTAAGGCACTTTTCCAAAAGTTAGCTCTTCATTCGCACGCGCTCATTCAGTGGGCAGCACAACGGTTGTGATAGTTACGTAGGCATTTCATAAAACCTCTTTCATCAAGGGAACGTGAACTCTTGATTTCTCTTTGAGAGAACAAAACGAATCATTGTGTAGAGATATCAACTGAGTCATAGCAAGTTTCATAAAATGACAAAATGATACAAAAAATTCGAGATCTGTTTGTGGTAGCTTTCTTACATAATTACCGTTTGTCTTCTGTATCGTCAATTTGCATGTAGAAACACACATTCGTCTCACTAAATACGACTTCGCTACACACCTCCCTACATATCGAGCCCTTTCAATGACACGCCTAATAGAAAGCGAAGGAAAAGGAAGCGAAGCAATATCATTGCGTCGCTTCCTTTTCGTTGTTGGCGGCTATGTTAAACTCTTATTATGCAATGTCAATTTGTGGTATCCTAAGCTCTACAATACGCATAAATTGCTCATCGTAATAATTATCATGAAACAGAATTTCGAATCGCATCGTTATACTTAACATTCACAAATCTATCAACTGAAGAGTTAAACTGAGAGCTTTTGACTCTAAATGGTGGGTAACGACATAAAAGAGCCATTTCGTCGGTGTCGCGAAACTCGCGCAATTCTGAATTTATGATAAGGAATTGTCAGCCTCCTTATCACGACCAAACAAGCTTGCTTTGTTTGCTTTCTTTTTTTTTTTTTCTAGGAAAAAAGGATGACGCAATTTTCTATTAAAACTGTTTTCAAGATTATCTTTTCCATTTTCCTGCTATTGCGATTGTAAGTATTCCTTTACTTTGCATTCTTGACACTTTTGTTATCGCCGTCGTCAATCAACTAATAATTCAACTATTAGACATCTATTAAGGCACTTCAAATATCCGACATACGATTGCGTCTTTTTCCTTCCTTACAGAGCAAATGGTGATGTTATTTCGACATTTTTCTCTGGCTACGATAAGGCAATAAGACCCAACTTTGGTAAGTAAAGAGTAACTAGCGATAAGCAATCGACGGGATTTTTTGAGGAGGGGGGTGTGAGGGAAACATAGAGGAACAAAAAAAAAAGGCGGGAGGGGAGGCAAGGAGAAGTCAGTGCACTATCCTTTAGTCGCAAAAATGTCGTTCTTTATTTTGGACTGAAACTGTTCAGTTAAACTGTTCAGAAAATTTCGTTGGCTGTAAATCCAGAAAGAAAAACTTCATAGGTCATAAGATCATTAGAAAGGTTAAGCACTTCCAAGAATTTTTATATAAGTGAGAGACTGAAGATCAAGACAGAGTCTACTTTTGCGGTTTCCGTTTCCGAAACCCGCATACCCGCACTCGCAATAAAGAGAGGCAAGCCATTCACACAGGTCCAAGAAATAATCTGACGCAAATCGTAGTGCTCAGGGTTCGGCTTAGCATTAGACATGGGGGCGATTGCAAATTTTTTGACCTAGAGAACTTGCGAACTTTTGTTTCTTTAGAGGAACAGAAGCCCACGATCGTCTATTGTGACTTGTATGTGGAATCTTTTGGAAACATTGAGGAGGCTAACATGGTATGACTAAAGAAGTAAAGATCAGATACTTGATAGATGATGACAATCTTCTTGGCAAAAAGTGGAATAAATTGTTATTGCGCTTCAAGCCAAATTGAAATGAATATTTCATTAGTGGTTTCCTCAGGGCTTGTAACAAGAAATCAGAATCAAAACCATCTGATAAACAACGTTAAGAATTGAGGATGCGATCGAAATCTGAAGTATTATTTACTCTTTTAAAATCCTGGCTTGTGTGACAATGCACGAAAATTGTTCGCAACTGGATACCCAAGCCGGTTTATAAAGCCAGCAGTTTCACTTTTTTTTTTATCTCTGTTTCATTTTTTTATCTCTGCGATGTAAATGATAAGATATAAAAGCACTTCAGGGGGGGCAATTTCACTTCAAAAAAATACAAGTATAACTCAGAAATTTGACTATAGCAGACTTCAGGTGCAGACTAAGGAAGGCTTTGCTTTCCATTCGATAGGAATACAAGGTGTACACCTATTTTCGGCAGCGTTGGACGGACTTCCGCCTCGCTGGGAAGCTTAACTACACCCTTACCATAAAAGGAGGTGATATCGAAAATATCTGGGTCCCAGATCCCTACTGTTACAATGCACGCGAGTCGAACATGATGATGCCTGACGAAGAGACACACAGCAATCTTAAAATTAAACCAAACGGAGAAATAATATACAGCAGAGGGTAATTAATTGACACTAAAATGAAACTCGGAGGACTACAAGTAATTCAGGATGATAAATGGCCATAGCATCAGACCCATTCATAGAAAACTGCTCAAATTTGACAGGAAGCAAATGGAACTCTTTATGAACCAGTCATATTTGCTTATTCTTTCTTAGTAATTAAGAAAACAAAGAACCGATAGTTTTTCAATCTATACTATGCACCCTCACGACCACCGAAAAACACATCCAATCAAGCTAGTTTTAAGCCTCATGCATCTACTAGATAAAAACTAAGTTTTAATTGAACGAAATAATTTTTTCGACAAGAACGTGCGCAATTTCAGTCTTGAATGAATTGCTTCAATTTAAAGTTTTACGTTTACATTGATTAGTGATAAATACTTTCATATGGCCAGAGGCAGAGAAATATGAATGCACGGTAGATTGTCTGTTTAGCTTGTTTAATTGCCTTTTTACCGCGCATATCCTCTCTTAACCAACTTTTACGAGTCCTTATTTGCGTCAAAATTATTACATAATCCAGGGTTACTCTTCTCGCCTCGTGTGTTATGGACCTTCGGAATTTCCCAATGGATTCCCAGAGATGTACCTTGAAGTTTGGAAGTTGTAAGTGACGTTAAATAACAAGTTTATCATATCAATGTCAACATCTGAACAACTGCGTACCTACCCCTTCTCTACCACAAAATTAATCATAATTTGTTATCAGTTGACTATTGTTGGGTTTTGGGACGGGTAGGTGAGTAGCTGCTTATATACTGACATTGATCCAATTTTTCATTGCAATTCAAATCCTCATGAATGTCATATAAATCAAATCTCAACCCAGATGTCCTGGGCAATTCCGTTTATTATTCATTATCACAGAATCTTTATCTAGCTTTTTTATGTTTGTCCTCTACTATGAAACGTAAAGATGGGTACACTACTGAGGACATCGTCTTTGAGTGGATCGCTGACAAAACAGAGATTGATGTAGGAAACAAAGAAATGGCGCAATTTGATTACAAAGGCTCTGAATTGACATCGGGAACAGACGTGTTTAACACAGGTCAGTCGAGAACAATGCAAGTTAGCATTTTTTTTGACAACACGGAGGTCAAATGTCGAGCATGCGCAAATAGACCTCTGTTCGCTTTCGTTTTGGATATATCCTCATTGGTCTCTCATTAGTCTCTTTATGTTTCATGACCCTAATTTTCTGCATCATTTACAGGAAATTTCTCAACTTTGACAGTCACGTTTTCATTTAAGCGGCGCATTGGTTATTTCCTCATCCAAGTCTACTTTCCAGACATTTTTGTCGTGACGCTAAGCTGGATTGTCTTTTGGATGGAAAAAGATGATATGGGAAACAGAATGGCCTTGGGAATCACCACTATATTAACCATCATGTTTCTTCTTGGTTCTCTTAACGGGAACTTGCCCAGAGTCAGCTACCCCAAGGCTTTGGACTGGTATCTATTAGTGTCATTTAGCTTTGTGTTCCTGTCGTTGATGGAATGCATGGTCGTGTTTCTTTTTGCATCAAAAGCCAAACAGGATGAGACACAGATTAAATACAAGGTAAGCGTTCGATCGTTAATTAGCGCCGGGCCCGGGAGAGGGGGGGGGGGGGGGGTTGGAGAAAGGATCACATGGTTTCCAGGGGGAAAGGAGGAGAGATCAGTGATCAATCGTTGCCAACAGGTTATAAGGGGAGACTATAATATAACATTTCTGTAACAATAAAATTTACCTGACCTCCTTTAAGCCTCTGTGTTATTCTTTAGATAGTCCCCTTGGCAGTCAATTTCCCAAGTTACTCTTTTGGAGATGACTAATCTCTCCTCCCTGAAAGGCATGTGATTCCTCCAAACCTTCCCTTTCCTCTCTCTCCCAGGCGATAAGTAATGAATGATCCCTAATCCAAGTAAATATTTCAATTTCCTAGAAGAAGGATATTCCTCTAACGAAAAGATTCTCGTCGTCCCTGAGGTCCGTGATTGGTTCAAAGTCTTCTTCAGCTAACTCTCCAAATGGAGGAGTTTCAAACATTGGTTCTGGTGACGATCTGGAAATGGTACACAGGGCAACCAAAGTTGGTAAGATCGTGGTGGACGATAATTCATCAATACAAAGAGAGAGGAGTACCAAAAGCAAAAGAATGGAAATGATAGCGAGCAAGATCGATGGAGCATCGCGAGTTCTTTTTCCATCAGTTTTTATCCTCTACAATATCTTCTACTGGACATACTACTAACTGGCACAAAATTGATGTATTAATGCCGCTTTTTGCTTACGATGTTCAATGATAACGGTGATAACTATAATTTAGTAATAATGTCGACAAGAACGAGATTAATAGTTACGATAATCTGCCTGTTTTTGTCAATATTTGATTGTTAACATCATCTGTAAGATCTGCCTCTCAGAGAAAATATCTCAGAGAAGCATGCATTATGGCATTTTTCTTCTCAGAAGTGAGCAGTGTGCGACTGTGCAACGTCCCCTTGTGTAATGCCAAGTACATGCCAAGTAGTTAAGAAAATTGACAAACTCCCCCAGGAGCCCATGGGCTCCTGACTCCCCTTAGTTAGGTCCAAATTCTCAAGATGCTGAAGTCTTAACCATGGTAACAGACGCTCCTTTTAATTACCAATAAACGAATTGAAAGAGGAAATCATATAAAAGGCTTTTTACCAGCTTCCCAAAGAATAATCAAACTTAATTTTGTATTAATCTAATGCACTGTTTTTTTAGTTTTGTACATTGTATAATGATTAGGTCTACTACAAGTCGTATTTCTCTGAAGAGGTAAAAAAATTATAATAGTTTATGGGAAGTTATTGTAAGATCGTAATAGCGTTTTACAGGAGATATTTTTAATAGAAACACATGAATCAAAATATGGAAATATACCTGTTACAAGGCAACTAAAAGTGGACCTGGTTACTTCCAATTGTTTCAAAGCCAAATCGCCGGAGTTATGATTACAGCTGTTCAAAAGCACACACAGCTTTTTGGGTGACCTTCGCCTCTTGATGTTAATTTTTTTCTGTATTTTTTTCTGTTTACCTCAAGTTTTCTTTATTCATCCATCAGATCTTGTCTTATGGTGTTAATGACACTAACAAGCTGGCTTTTTGGGGATAGATAGGAAACCGACAAAAGTTGCCTCTAGCGTTGCCCTGAGCAGACTTTAAGTGTCTTTAAATTGGTCTAACAAACATTAACTTACTCTCATTAATTAGTTGATGATGAATTCGTAATTTATGCAGTTTTTAGCGGTAAAGAGCACTTACGTGATATATAGGGGCAGTACAAAAGCTTTCCGCATTATTTTCTATTGTGCGCGCTCGTCACGGATGAGTTCAGGGAAGACTAATTAAACAAAGGATGCAAATAAGTTTATTTAAAGCACGCCAAACATGCTGGAAGCGAGTGCAGTTGTCTTGATCCGGCAAATTTCATCGGTCTAAGACAAGCGTTCGACCCAAGGATAACTCTGGTAAGTTTAGCTTTAGTTGTCATCAGTAAAACTTAATCAAAGGTGAAAAAGCGCTAAACCGATCAGTCCATGAGAGACCAGATCGATGTGTTATCTGGATACATACATTTTATGCAATCAAAATTACCCAACGCAACTTGGAATGATCATTCGATTTCGTCTTTGAAGTGGTTCTACTCATGCATGTTTACGTTTCGCCTCAATAGTTAACTTATTTTACTCCAGTGATAACAAGATGAGAGCAGAAATACAATCATGTGAATCAAACTATTGCACCGA
This sequence comes from Pocillopora damicornis, assembly GCF_964200805.1. Taxonomy (NCBI): domain Eukaryota; kingdom Metazoa; phylum Cnidaria; class Anthozoa; order Scleractinia; family Pocilloporidae; genus Pocillopora; species Pocillopora damicornis. Next base: position 2,800,809 of record NC_142674.1, read on the forward strand.
TTTGACGCCAAATTTCATAACTTCACGCTCGCGCGTGTCAGATAATTTTGTCGATAAGAAGTTCGGTCTCGCATCATTTCGGAACTCTCAGTACCCTATAAGGCCCAATTAAAACGTCGAACTTGACATGTGCCGAGCCTAATACCACTTTGGGTCGACCTTAATAATTTAGTTCGGCGTTGACTCAAACGTCGAACCTAATCAAGTCGAATTCAAGTGGAAAGTGAACGTGACTTTATTGCGGTCAGACGGTTTGCTTACCAAAATGGCGGGAAAAAAAATGCGGCAGAAAAATTGTGGAAATGAAGAACCTATTTTTTTTGCAAGTGCGATGAAGGAGGGTAAAAGAAGGCGACTCAAGATGTAGTAAGCATTAAATAACCGCGCTGCCAGGAGAAGACAAGTGTTGTACTTAGCTTCCCTTCTATTATTGCTCCTTTTCCAAATGAACATCATCGTTCCTCGTCCAGTTCGTACATGTCGTCGGCTAAAAAGAAATATTGGCTGGTGGCATACAGAAGTAGTTCATGCACCTTAGGCATATATATTTCGTGCTCTCAAAGCAAGAGACAATATACACATATTTGCCGCTCTTCTCGTCATTTTGTTGCCAAACAGTTGTGTGCGCATGAAAAATTAAAAATTTATTTGTTTAATGTATTTGTAATGTATGCACTAAATTCGGCTCATGAAACGGTTCGACGTGTGAAATGAAGTCGATCTTTTGCCGATCTATTCGACAAGCCAGGTCAAATAGAATGGCAGATCGACCCAAATACAAATCTGTCGAACCAAATTGATTCAAACGTCGAGTTTTACATACGGCTAACCTAATTCTTAGATTCGGCACACGTAAAGTTCGACGTTTGAACCGCGCTTAAGCCTGCTAAATATCAAATTCAAGTCAATACCATTACAGTTCAAACGTTATGCTTCATATAACATCAGTCTCCTATTGTGACGTTTCATTGCTACTTTTGACTTTTGGGATGTCATGCTTCAGCTGAATTGTAAAAACGCGTCTTAAAGATGTGTTTTCTCTAATTCTGCGCCGCACCCAGCATCAACTTTCTATTGATTAGAAAGGGATTTTTACGTGATGATTTAGCTTCGCGAAAGATTGTCTCGAGTTGAAGAATCTGTCTGAGATTTCCGAACGAAGGTAGAAGGAAACCCCTTTGGCAGAATATAATCATGGTAGAATTTCTGTGATTACAAGTTACTATTGTTTTTTCAACTGTACAAGTTCAATGTCGAATAACTGAATCATACATTATGTGTCGCAAAAAATAGGTTTATTTGCAACTAGAATAAAAAAGACGGTAAATTTTGATCCCGGTAAAGAAATAGAAAAATATGTTTTTTCGTCTTGTCACGAGCGTGGGACAAAAGTGAAATTAATTAGTACCCATGAGGAATCGAACCCCAGACTTTGGAATCCAGGCTCCAATGCTCTACCACTAAGCCACACAGAGATCGACTCTATGGTGAGAGAGGCTAAGTTAATATACGACACGTGTCCTGCATACTACGGGGTTCAGCGCTAGCAATGTCGACAGTTTAATGTTAGTAAATGGAATAAGAAAGATGTTTTGAGCTCTCTTGAACCAACCTTTCTCACATGAAATTCGGAGTTGAACTTCTTTAGCTACATAAAATAATCAGGCTTGGAGACGAAGTAGTTTACACTGAAAAACTACAAAAGTGACATGCTATGTTACAACGTAACTCTTTGCAATGTATCTTTGTAAACAGGAAACGTAAATGGTTAATTTAATTTTTCTTTTGTCCACCTCAATTAAGTCGACAAAATTAGGAGCCAGAGCGGAAGTGTCGTTCTAGATCTTTGCTATCCCACTTGATTACTAAGACGCCATAACGGAATTTTTCCACTACCCCCTGAGTAGAAATATATTCCTCTCCCCAGTTTCCCTTAAAGTTAGGAAGGCGCGCGGTTAACCTTTCGTGAAGAGGTAAAGAGCAGTCTTGCTTATATGAAATTTGGAGGCAATTTTACTACCCTTTCTGTAAGTCGCACAGCAACTAAAAAGAAAGAAAAAAAACTAAAGCTAAAGACATGAGCAATCGTTGATTTTTAAATGCGAATGCACAGCTACATTAGGCCAGATACAGTTGTGTACTAGTTTGCCAAGCCTTTGAGCAGGAGTGAGGCTGTTGACCTTGTTATGATACAAACCTTGCTGCTTTTCAAATGCAAATTACATAACTGTAAAATGGCCTATTGAAGCTGTGCATTCGCATTTCAAAATCAACGATTGCTCAAGTCTTAAGCTTTCTTCTTTTCTTTTCAATTGCTGCGTGACTTACCGAAAGGGTAGTACAATTGCCTTCAAATTTCAAGTAAGCACCTTCATTTTCATTGCAAAGCGCGCAAACTGATATAATTTTAACGCTGTTTTCAGATCTAGAAGGGTGAGGCTATCAGTATTCTATTCGAATTTGAGTCAAACTAAAGCTAAAATGGTCAGTAAGTGGCTATTTTTTCAACCCCGAGGTGACCAATTTATCATTTATGATGGTAAGCATTAAATGAATCGTCGTGTTCCTGTTTGCAAGAAAATTCTGAGTTCCTCTTCTTGTTAGTGCAAGGTTGAATTTGGCACACCACACAGACGTCAAAGACCAGTGTGGGAGTTTAATCACTAATTTTACCCTGAGGCCTGGAAGTCGTGTTAATATTACATGCGTAAGAAAGCATATTTGTATACGCTCATTTAAGGAATTACTGATAATTGTATGCGGTTCAGTAACCTCCGCCGCCCACGAAATCATCGGATTACTTATGTCTGAGTTTACCATCGAATATCTCAGTTTGACCCGTCTAATTCGTCTACTGTGTGACTACTTGGCAAATCTCAACGTCAGTTATGTGGCAGTGCTGATAAAGAGACAACCAAAGTACAAAAGGCGGAGTCGGTAAAAAGCTTTTCTGAGTAATTTTTTTAAATTGTTGCTCTGTTGAGTTTTTTTTTTACCTCGGTAGCAGCTTGAGATTTGACGGTGTACAAGATAAAAAGAAGAAAAAAATTACATTCGATATGGACTCTAAGTTTTGGTTCATTCACACAGAGCTCAAAAAGCGCCAGTTGAGAGAAATTATGATGGTGAATCCAGTCTCCAGGAGCTGAAAGTTGGTTCAAATATCATTCGAAATATGTTGCTATTTAAAACTAAGACTTTCTTTCAAATGCTAGCGTGCCACGACATGCAGATGTCTCTGTATTTGTTCGTTAATTTTTGTCTATTTTCCTTTCTACCGAATGCTAGTCTGTGGCTATTAATATAAAACCAATGACATATAAAGGGTTTTCTTTTTTCGTTTTGGCAAAAGGTTACTGATATCCATAGAAACACGACATAAAAGATAAAAATTTATTTGAATGTAAATTCATGGTCATGTAAAATATACAAATTAAGCATTTATCAATTACATGTGAGGATGTATTATTGATATCAAGTCTTTTCAGGAGACGGAGAACTGGTACTAAGAATAATAACAAATCAGACATTTCGACCAACTTGGGAGACATTTAAGAGTTTTGTAAGAAATATTCAGCATTAGATTTGAGGATGTGCATGAACAATTAAGACCAAAAAGAAAAACAAAAAAAACAAAAAAAAAGAAACCACAGCGAGCCGTCTTAAATCGTTCACAGTTATGGTGTCAATTGACAAAAGGGTTTCTTGTCATTGCAGAAATAGTCCGATCGCTTCAGGCAAACTAGTTTCTATGAAGATTTGCTTCGTCTAAGCGACGGCCAGGCGTAGTAATTACGATTGGTATTTAGCAAGATAAATATGACAAATGTTTTATTGGCGATTGCCAAGCAACCTTATGACATTGCACTGAGCTTGGTATGTGGTTGGAGTAATAGTGGAAGAGATACTGTTACAATCGATTATCAGAAAATTTTAGGTGATTTGAAGCTTGAATAAGAACAAGAACAAAAACAAAAGCAAAAAAAAAAACGGTAACAATGAAATAATTAAAACTTACCAGGCGCCAAAACAAAGTGGGATGTCTCAATTATTTCATGGTTATGATCGCAATTAAGTAATGGTATCGTGATATTGCACATAAAAAAAGACAGCCTGCACACCTAAGTAAATTATTTCTTGTGAAAATGTTCTGTGTTCGAGCGACAGCCTGTCGTAGTTACAGTGATCATTATAACAAATGTTTTATTCAACAACACAAACTTACAAAAATTATACATAATTATAACTATAATTATAGATATGCCACGTGGTTGATGTTATTGTGAGGGATGTTGTTTAATATTTCGAAAGTTTTAAGAAGATTTGCTTCGTCTAAGCGACGGCCAGGCGTAGTAATTACGATTGGTATTTAGCAAGATAAATATGACAAATGTTTTATTGGCGATTGCCAAGCAACCTTATGACACTGCACTGAGCTTGGTATGTGGTTGGAGTAATAGTGGAAGAGATACTGTTACAATCGATTATCAGAAAATTTTAGGTGATTTGAAGCTTGAATAAGAACAAGAACAAAAACAAAAACAAAAAAAAAACGGTAACAATGAAATAATTAAAACTTACCAGGCGCCAAAACAAAGTGGGATGTCTCAATTATTTCATGGTTATGATCGCAATTAAGTAATGGTATCGTGATATTGCACATAAAAAAAAGACAGCCTGCGCACTTAAGTAAATTATTTCTTGTGAAAATTTTCTGTGTTCGAGCGACAGCCTGTCGTAGTTACAGTGATCATTATGACAAATGTTTTGTTCAACCACACAAACTTACAAAAATTATACATAATTATAACTATAATTATAGATATGCCACGTGGTTGATGTTATTGTGAGGGATGTTGTTTAATATTTCGAAAGTTTTAAGAATTCAAAGCTTATATCAAAATTACATAAAAGATAAAACATAATCAGTACCACACAAATAAAAAAAGAAATAATTAAAAAAAAAGAAGATTATTCCTTGATTAAAGCATCCAGCTGTTCGACGGTGGCTTATAAAGGGAATATTATTTTCAATTAAGCGGAGGACCCCTAGATGTCTACCAATCTAATTCTTCCTGTGGTTACATTCATGCATGAATCTTTACTAATTTACTAAGAGATTCTTAATGGAGAGGTCACATTGACGGTAAAAAATAAGCCATTTTGAATCTATTAACAAACCGTGTCAGGTATACGTGCACTAGTTTAGTTACTTCCTTGGAAGTATTTCTACTTATAAGCATCTCAATCTCTATTTATCTGTTTTCGTTCATACAGTTTCAAGGAAAAATGAGGCCTTTCTCATCAAGGAAGTTGACATTTAAGACATGTATCTTCGCCAGCGTCCTGTTCATTATCTGCCTGAGACGGTAAGTATAGCACAATATAAGTTGTTTTATCACTTGTTTCACGAGAATTTTTTTCCTATTGAGCATAATATATAAACCATATCCAATGATCTGATATTGATACGCGCAGATATTTTGCGAGTCGCTTAGTCTTTTACGACAAATGAAAAAACACGATATGTTTCTGACGTAAAAATGAATTGCTCAGAAAGTAAGGCCTAAAGAAAGTATACGAATCAAAGTTTGTTTTTATTAGTGAGTCCTTTTTTTGCCTTGCTTCAGTTCTCGCGTATTTTTTCCCTGTTTTACAGTGAAATACCGTTGCATGTTTTTCGCTTTCTGCATGTTATCTTGATATTGGAAAAATGGCCTGCAAGTAAGAGTGGAATGATAAGATATTGCTTCTACAAAATTAAGAGTTGGAGTTCTTTTGAAAATACGAAATTATTTCAGTTAATAGATGGTTTGTTTTTAAGGATCAGCATTGTCAAATTCTTTTCAAGGCGCTTTTTTAACCGTTGCTATCCACTGGATAAACCTCCACCTGTTGGATCGCACCGTACGCTTTACCATGATTTCTCAGCTGGATAGTGATTCATCCGCTGGATAGCGAGTTATCCGTTAGATAGCGTTATCCGCCCTTTGAAAAAGTGGTCCCTGAATGAGGGATATCTTATATTTACAGAGCTCAAGGGGACTCAGACGTGATAAACACGGTCTTTTCTGGCTATGACAAAGTGTTGAGACCCGACTATGGTAAGAAATGTTTTACGGTCAAACAATTTTTTTTTTGTATGTTGATTTTGTTAGTGGTTAGTAGCAATAATTGCACTTAACAGCAATTTTTTTTTTAAAGAAAAGGGAACACCCACAGTCGTCAATTGCAGTCTGCTTATCGAATCGTTTGGAAACATTGAAGAAGCTGACATGGTATGTATTGTAACGACATGATCTTTAATTATTAGACATTACGTAAATAAGTTGATGGTCTAACTGAAAATTCACTTCTGTTTTCATTCTTTCATAACTTTTGTATCAATTTTTTATCGATGTGTATTCACTGCGGGTATAATAAACATCATGTCGGAAAAATTGCATTTTTCCTTAATTTATCCTCAGAAGCTGCACAATTAAACGGTGACGACTAGTTCCGGTTCAGTAGGTGGAACCCATCTAGCAGTGCTTTAATTTTCCTTTTTTCGGTTAAAAACTTTATTTTCAGCTTGTTTTATTCGTGAATATTATAGGTTCTCTGGAAAACTCGCTTTTCCTTAATCAAATTAGAAGTTTCACGATGAAACTTACCAACTCCCGCCTTAAGGCTCTGAACGGATATTCTGACGATGCCCCCACCCCACCCCCCGCCCCCCTCACCCTCATTGTTGGTTCACTAGGAGTCAATTTTCTATATTTCTATATAGTCCTACCTACATACTCTGCTGGCAACAACGGATCCACTCTCCGTTCCCTCTGCCCCCACCCTTCCACCTGATTACAAATAATGACTTTGACTTGACCCAAATAAAAGTCAATCGATAACTGATATCATATTACGGAAGAGTAAAACCTCTGAAACAAGGTATCTATTTTATTCCTAGGAGTACAGAGTGTACGCTTATCTTCACCTAACGTGGAAAGATCCACGCTTGAGTGGAAAGGTCAACCGCACCCTTAGCTTAAAAGGAGATCAAATAACCAACATTTGGGTGCCAGATCCCTACTGCTACAACGCACGAGAGTCAAACATGATGAGCCCGGATGAGGAAACGCACAGCAATCTGAAAATTAAACCTGATGGAGAGATATACTATAGTAGAGGGTGAGAATGTGACGAGCTTATGAATTTTTTTTCTCTTATGAACGGATGATGAAAGGTTTGTTTCGACATTACATCAATTGTACGAGGGATCGTTAGATCCTTTTAGCAAATTCCAATTTGAAATGCTTTGATGCTACTCTGGTTTACAGATTTAATGAATGTAACCGTAGAAGTTACAATTCATAGGCCCAACGTTTCGACACTCTTATCTAGTGCCTTCATCAGGGGTGATCTAACAAGAGGACATCTTGTTGCAGCGTTTGCCATGTGAACTTTAATACATCAAAGTCAAATTCATTCTCAGCAACTGATTGAGTGTTTATATTTATCTTAGAGTAAGTTTGCTGGCCTCCTGCACCATGGATTTAAAGTATTTTCCATTAGATTCTCAGATGTGCTTTCTCAAGTTTGGAAGTTGTAAGTAGCGACATATAAAATATAATATTCTCCTTACGAAACCATGACATGAACAGGATTAAGAAGCGATAAATCGCACATAGCTTGGCATTAAGTAGATAGGGAGCGTTCCCAAGACGGCGTGATAGCAAACAAAAAATCAAAGATGATGCGACGACCGCGCGAAGAATGAGGAGGAAAAAGTGACGTGATCACGCGCAAGTTCATCACGCCTGGCGTGACTGTAATTATCATTTGTCACGCCATAGCCGCCAAATCCGTGCCTCGATAGGAATGATATTTAAATTGTGGCTTACCTTGTTACCAACGGAAAGTCCAACGTAATCAATGACTTTTCAGATATCCTGTAATACGCGAGAAAAAAAATGCTGACCATCACGTACGCAGCAATAACACTTTTATGCAAATAACTTCTACTGACATATAACATCTAAAACACATCACGTGGAAGTAAAGAATTTATCGTCATAAACACAGGAAAAAAATATCTTTCTCAGTTGCAATTGCAAGAGCAATAATTTCGTGTGTTAAATCCACTAAGACCATACTTTACCTCATAGCAAAAAATTTGAAGCTGGTTTTGTATCATTGTGTTCGAAGGTTCTATTTTCGAGGACAAGACTTCGTGTGATCCTGTGTTCTACAAATTATGCATGCTGTTCTTTGTTAAGAATTTAATGGAGTAGACAATAACATCACCCTTGGGACTAGGAGTTATTGTTGGGCCAAAATTAATCAATAGGTGAAGTAAAATACGAAATCAATGGACAATCGGTTCTCATGCAGAAAAAGATTCACAAGTACAACTCCTAAGCTGATGTCCAAAACACTTTATTACTTCAGGGGTTACAGATATATTTGATGCAACACACAGTTGTGAAGAAATTTTTTTAGGGGGGAGAGGAGACTTGTAGGGACCCAGTTATACTTCCCACAAAATCGATTGTTCTCATAGTGCTGTTATGTAAACATACGGAGGTCCCCTCCAGAACACAAACCACACTTTACAGAGAAAACACAAAAAGAGAAAAAGCAGAAGCAATAAAATTAAATCTTGTCTATGTTTTATGTCTTTATTCAGATGGTAACACGGTGGAAGACATCATATTCAAGTGGATGCCGGGAAAAACTAACATCGCCGTTGTACACGAGGAATTGGCTCAGTTTAAGTACATGGGTTCCTCACTGGGGTCTGGTGTGACTGTGCTTTCCACAGGTTAGCCTCGAAAGGTGTAAGATACATGCTTATTAGTTTGACAATTTACATGGTTAAATAATGACTGGTCCATTATTTCAATTCTAGGTAATTTCTCCACCATAACCGCCAAGTTCTCGTTTGAGCGGCGCATCGGTTATTACCTTATCCAAGTGTACTTCCCGGACATTTTTGTTGTGGTACTGAGCTGGATTGTCTTCTGGATGGAAAAAGACGATATAGGAAATAGAATGGCGTTAGGAATCACTACCATCTTGACCATCATGTTTCTCCTCGGATCCTTGAATGGAAACTTGCCTAAAGTGAGCTATCCAAAGGCTTTGGACTGGTATCTGTTGTTTTCATTCAGCTTCGTCTTCCTGTCCTTGATCGAAAGCACAGTTGTGTTTCTTTTCGCAGTGAAAGCTAACAAAAACGAGAAGATCAAATGCAAGGTAAAACCTGGGCGGCAGTATTCTGTTACTGTCTAGTTATGAAAAGCTTAAGGCTTGCTAAAAGAAAGAGTTTCTCAGCTGCTTTTACCATCCTTATTACTGAACTGGTTTACTCTTGTGCATTCAATTAATCCACTTCGTTCTCCATGGAGCATAGGGCCGCGGAGGCAAATCACATTTTTTCACCTTAGACCTTCGATTGGGTGGGCAGGAACTAATTCAACATAGTAATTTCTTCCATGATTTTCTTTCCCCACTTCAAACGCTCCATTTGTTGAACAAACATTTTCTAACGGGGAGAAGTTGATAGCTAACGCCCAAGCATTCCAACCCAAACTCTCCCGGCCAGGCTTGATGTTTTCCATAAAAGTTTCTCTGTACGTCTCATTTAACTTACTCACCATCTTCTACTATCCTAAAGGTATTACTCACTTTTTGTCATACTTATTTCAGAAACACACCATTCCTATCACGACAAGAATTTCATCATCAATGAAATGCTTCGTTAGTTCGAAGAGCGCAAATGTCAACAACGCTAACGATGACTACAAAGGAGTATCTGAAAATGACCTTGAAATGGGTTACCGTCCGAGCAAAGCTGACAAGGCCTTGGTAGATGACGCAGAAGCAGAAGTCCCTCACAACAGGAGCACCAAGATCACGCGGATGGAGAAGAATGCCAGCAATATTGACCGAGTGTCGCGCGTTCTGTTTCCACTGGTGTTCCTTGTATTCAACCTGTTTTACTGGACATTTTTCAACGGTCATGTAGTTAAGCAGTAGTCGCACATGTAAACTGATAAGGCAGATTGTTTTGTTTTGTTTTGTTTTTTCAGAAGTATTTTCAGCCTCCGTGTGAACTTCTTCAGTTTTTTTTTCTAAATTTAGAAATTAGAACCAACCAAAAACGACTAAAATGTCTATACGTAATCTATTGGAATTCTCATTCTGCTGAATATCTGAACAGAACTACAAATATGTGTAAAGAGAGGAGAGAGGGGGGTGGGGGAGGGGGCAGGCCTGTAGGTTCCAATGGGGTTAAGCTTGGCGCTCGCTTCAGTCTCCCTCATGGATCAATCTTTCCCTCTCTTACTCTTTCAAAGGCTGGCTACTTGCACGCTCAGTACAATTATCATCAATAACTTGATAGTTTCTTTTAAAGCTCTTGGATAGGTCACAACAATATAATGGCCTAAATATTACTACGTATACACACAAACTAGCGTATATGTCAGCTTGCGTTTTGATCTGTGGGCTACAACTTTGCGGCAGAAAAACACTTAAACGAGTATTGTAATAAAAAAAACAGACAGAAGGAAAATTGCTTATTAGTCATTGAATCAATATACATATTTCCTATCGTATTTCGATGAGTGCTTTAATTTAGAACTAATGCAAGACTATACGTGACCTCGAAGTAGTTTACAGAGCAAACAAAGCTATGATAAGGCCGTGGCGGGTGATGGGCCTGTTAAACAAGATATGCAAGGAAAAGGATCGAAGACTGCTAATGCAGTCGATAAGGTAACAAAGTTTGAATCTTTTGCTTAACGTTTTATTTCTTTAGTACATTAATAAGGGAGAAAAATACTCTCCGACTCTGTTCGTGTAGAAGAAAAGATTGGAGAGGGTGGAAAAGCTCTTTTAAAATCAACACAACCACAACATGTCTTTGCTGTCAAATTGTCCTCCCATGCTTTCAGCCTATTAATTTTTTAACTAATTTTCATATTGGCCCAGATTTTGGGAAGTAATGTTCTAGTTACTGCTGGGAAAAAAAGCATCTTGCTCTTAGTTAAAACAGATTGCAATAAAAAAGCTTTTATGTATCCGATTTCGCACCATATGAACAAATTTATATCACAGCAAAATGTAGCAAAAAAAATGCAAAAAAAAAAGGGCTAGGAAGATTATGTTAATATCATTCGACTATCCTTGAGTAAGGCAAGGCAGCTGCATCAGAATTAACTTGTACGTGAGGAAGAAAACTGTAGAAAAAGTATTTAGAACTTACCATTTCCGTTGCGACTGTAATAACAATCCTGGACAAAACAAAACTTGAGAACTCATGATTAATTTTTATGTAAAAATCCTCATTGGCACTGACGTCCAAACTAAAACAATTTCTTTATTTTGTTATAATTAGGACAAGTTATTTTGAATTATGACATTCTTCGATTACCCTAAGGGCATACTCAAAATTTTCAAACGCTTTTTTTCCTTAGAATAGAACCGAAAATGCAAGACACTTGCCACAATTCAATTGTACAAATTCCTCAATAACATCGTTTTAAGTAATCATAAATAATTTTAAGCTTCACGATATATGTGGCTTAGAGTGCTAAGGTAAACTGAGACTGAATATGAGAAATTCACAGAAATATGATTAAAGACTGGTCACAAGAGCCCTAAGATATCTTCCAATGCTTTACTATATGTTCATGGATCATTTTTTATTTTTAGCCAATGATATATACCATAATCCATTCACTTTTAGTGGTTTTGTGCTTAACAGCTTAACACTTAAAAGTGTCAACCAAACCTTTCGTAAACATCCCACATCAATAGTGAATATCCAGTTTCAGAATAAGATTTTCAACTTTTACAGCAATTTTTTGGCTTTCTAATTTCGTGCATTTACTCGCGAAACAAATGTAAGAGCTTCAATAGCTTAACACCATTTATTCAGCCTGAAAAACGACGCGGTATACAATTTGTATTTTAATTGGCAACTTGAAATGGGAACCAATGTATTTTTAATAAATGTCGAGAAATGTGCTTTCCTTGTGTGTCATTAATTGCATAAATTTTCACAATTTCGCAACTCAATATAACTGGCTACGTTCCTATAAATAAATGTTTACAATATCAAGTAAGAGCATTTGAGTAGGAGGCACTCGGATATCTGGTGAGTTGAAGCGTTTGATGAAAATATTTTATAAAAGGTATGGTCGAAACTCTGTGGTGTATGCATGCTTTTTCAAGCATAATTTATGTACTTTCGAGTTAGTTCCAATGTGTTTTGTTAGAAAGGACCCCTGTGGTGTTCAGATAACTAATTATGTAGGCCCAGCTACTCGAATTCTACCGCGATTCAATGTCGATAACTAGTTTTTTGTGGTGCTACGCTAATACTGACTCAACAAATTTGATGCGAGAAAATTCTCAGTCTATCGGCTTGAAACGTTGAACATATCAATGGTGATGGATAGCAATTCACATCAATACACAACTCAGCACAATGATTAACTTCCAATATCTATGTATTTTTAAGGAAAAGCCTCGAACTCTTCATAAGAAAACTGAGAAATCAATACTTGAAGCTCGCAAACTGGAACTTTGCAATTTTTAAGGTCTCAAATTGCAAGCGCCTCGGACTTCGAGAATATCCTCCAAAGAAAAAAAGTGTATGCTACCGACCTAGCTGGATCGGAGCAAAATAAATTATTTATGGTGATTTTCAGAAATAATTCAAGTTAACGACAACTGTCTGAAGAAGTTCCAAAATTCGTTATTCATAATTCATAATTATTTTTGAAACGTCTACCACCAGCGAAATTCAGCAAAAAACTTTCCTTGTGGACCAGACCAAAATAATAACATGGCAACTGTAATTGGCCTTTTTTATTATTGGTACTTCTCAAATACGAAGAGTTATGTCGAGATCGGCCGGTTAGTAAGCATTTGTTCAGAGGTAAATTAATAATTAGGATTTATGTTACCTTATTTTAGAGTCAAGTCTGAATTTAAAATGCCTATGTCTATGTGATTGTTTTACTGTTTATTTTGATAGTCGTGAGTTCCAAACTTCAAGTCGGCAACAGTCTTTAATTGAGATTATTTCATGATCCATATGGTTCGTCCGACACCTTTAATTTGACAAAAATACTTGATAAGCATTCAACGGATATTAGCTTGAAGACAGCAATAATGATGCAAATTAATTGCTAATTAAAAATGCAAAGTCGAGATCCATTTAAATCTCGAGTTCTTATCGGTGTTTTTCCTCTGGGGGAAGTTATCTCTACAGATCAATCCCTATAGATTGAATGTAAATAGTGATGTGCCATTTGTTACCACAAAAACCAAAATGAATTTATTTCAACCTCTCAGCTAGTAGGTGCGTTATGATTGGTAAACTAAGCTGGCTGTATTTCACGGTATCGCCTCGCCAGTATTAAAAGTTTGTTTGAACTGAGTTCTTCCCCTTCTGAACCCGAATATTCAATCAATATCTTACCAACGTTGGTGTTCTCAGGCCGAACGGTAAGGTACCGTGACATCGAACTCGGTTAAAAAGAGGTATCTATTAAGAAGTCATAAGAAATTATCAGTTATACACCAAAACCATTTTTGTACTTAAAGAGCTATCTCCAGTCATCGACGAGGCACAAGTGAACAGCATCGTTGCTGCGATATTTGAGTCAATTTAATTATCTTTTGGTCCATGCTATAACTTCTGCTGCGTAATCGCACCCATAAAAGTGCTAGAATAACGCGGTTGTTAGCCGGACAGGAATTATTTTTTAGCCTAAATAAACGGAGTTACTCGAAGTGTTTCAGTTTGAGGACGGAATCTTTCCGTGCAGGTCTCACTGTTGTTGGTTTTCTTTCCATGTGGAACGAAACTACTTCGAAAGCGATGTCCACGTGAGTAAAATTCGCGAAACATGATTGGCTTTTTTATTATCCTACTTGGATCTCCGATATCTTGAGAGGTACCACAAAAAGTTGTATAAAAATAAGTCCATAATGGAACATCCAGTCTGTTACTTGATCATCTCTTGAATAGTTCAATTCAGTTAAACGCCAAAGGTGATTGCTGCAGGTTGACAAAAATTGCTAATCTTTGCAGGTAGCAAGTTTTCTTCGCTTCGATGATAAACCATAATGACGAACGTTTTGAAGAAAGAGAAATTTTTATGCTGTCGCTTCATTGGTTTAGTACTTCTGGTTATGCTGTATCCAAAATTGTAAGTGTATAAATCACACTTAAGTGCATAATCTTGTTCTCGAAAATAGGCGAGAAAGGCGGTAAAAGCTGAAGAAGATTTTTACATAACACGTAAACACTACATTCTTGAATTTTAATAGTCTGTATACTAGTCATGGGATAACCACCTTTACAAGTAGCAACTAATTATTGTAAGTTATCTCACAAGCGGTGTGAAAAAGGTGTTAAACATTCTAAGAGGATGACACGTACCGTTAAGCAACACCATAAAAAAGAAATTTAGCGAATAAATTTGTTAAGAATTTTTTTTCCCTTTTTGTATGAAAATATATCATTTTAGTCTATGCATATGGTAATCCGTCATTTCATAGCATGAAGGCAGAAATGCAATCAATGGCTATCATAAAACCTCACAGCAGTATATCTGTTCAAGGGTATGCGATCGTGGTTGAGGTTGGCTCGTTGCATCAATGAATGGCAAGCGTGGATGGATCATTTTGTGAAATTAGTGAATTAATATAGTCTCGAGTACAAAATATTTTGTCTATTTCACCTTGATAACAGCACGTAGAGGCGAAAGAAGGAAAAATTCTAGAACTAGCTTGTGAGAACAACAACAAATATAAAATTAAGATAGCAAATATTTGGGTTAAAGGGCGCCTGTAGCGAACTTGCATTTTGTTTATAAGACTCAAGATGGCTATGTTCGTGTTCACAGCAGTTCTGCAAAACAAAATGGAAGCGTGGTCTCCGGGTCAGTGCTGGCAAAATTGTTTTCTGATTATGATCAAGTTGTGCGACCTGGTTATGGAGGTAAGGCAATCTCGATGCGCTCAAGAGAAATAATAACATTTACCACCCTTGTCAATGCTAGGATTCAATTTATTCATTTTGGCTAAAAATTGGGAGGAGTTATATGACTCTATGGCACTATGGACTAAAAATAACAATAATAATTATAGTAATAATAATAACGATACTAATAGTAGTAATAATAATAGTAATAGCAATGATAATAGGAATAATAATAATGACAATGCAAGGGATCAAAGATCGAGATTCCAGTTCTGAGCGGGATTATAATCATGTGTTCTTGAGTAATTGAGTTCGCGATTCAAATCCGGGATAAGCTCGCACGCTGGGAGTCTCTTTGCTCATGTGCATTGTTGATTGCTTGGTTATGTCGGCTGCATTGTATGGGTAAACTCGAATCAATGAAACCAATCTTGGGCAATAAAGGGACAGAAACGATTTATTATCCCTGCTAAATAACTGGCTATAGGTTAACCCATCCAGAGTTATGAATTACCACGAGCTTAAGGCGTATCCATAACATTATTTTTTCTCTTAATACTTATGGAATAATGAAATCTAGATTAGACCAACATCAAAAATTTCTTATTGTCAGAAATCATTTATTTCTATTTTTAAATAATAACTTTTATTTTCTAATGTTAGTTTATTTGTTTAATCATTTCAATTTTATTCAAACCCAAAGTTTTTTTTACTGGTTTATAACTGAAAATAATTGTTGTATTTTGTTTTATACAAATGTTATGAATCATAGGAGATGCTATCGAGATCTTTGCAGATCTCTACGTTGAATCATTTGGAAATATACAAGAAGTAAATATGGTTAGTATTTGCAGGGTTCTTAATTTTTAGGTCTCCATGGCAAAAATCCCGTTCATACATTCTCCTCAACTCTTCTCCCAAGGGGCTTTTGGTAGCTAACATGCATCTTTGAATTGAGGTATGGTGTCAAGCTCAAACTATGCAGGGTCTCACAAGTTTTCAAGGTGGAATTAGACAGCTAATTTCAACAGAAACTGTAATCGTTGTGAATCTAAAAGCTTAATGATCCCTTCAAAAGGTCCTACAGAGATTTAAGCATCCATTAACTACATCAATTGACTATGGTCAAATGCAGTCTTATCTGAAATCAGAAAGTATGGTTGCAGACCAAAACTGCAGGACACAAAGTTGATGCACCATTTCATCGCGTTTTTCGAAATCCTATTGCTGAGAGCGCGTCAAATTGTTTGGATCACTAGTGACAAGTGATTTCAAAATGTATGTAATAGTGGCGCGGAAACTTTCACTTATTTCCTTCCCAGGAATTTAAGGTGTTTGGATATTTACGACAGCAATGGAAAGACGGGAGGCTTTCTGGGAAGCTTAACAAGACTCTAACCATAAAAGGCGAAACCATCGGTCGAATGTGGTTACCAGACCCTTTTTGTTATAATGCACGCGATTCCAACTTAATGCAGCCAGATTCTGAGGTCCACAGCAAAGTTTCAATAGACGTGCACGGAAACGTTCATTACACAAAAGGGTTTGTACCATTTAATTTTCGGAAGAGACAGAAAATCTGGCGAGTAGTCAGTGTAAAGGTCGAATAAGGAATACAGATGCTGTAGAAGTAGTGGTAAAATAAGAACTAAATGGCCAATTACATCGAAAATAACTTGATCATTGCGTAAGCTAGTGATAGTCGGTAACAATGAAGCTGTGATATCTGAGACACATCAAAGGGATAAGAAAACCCAACCATACATTGAAGGGCTCATCCAATTATCAGTCGTAGTACGGTCACTGATGTAGGCGAAGCTGTTCGTCACGTACTCATCGAAAGGATATAGTTAACCGAAACGTATTTTACTGCATTAGATTTTTGGGCTCGACATTAAAATTTCGTTGCATTTTATTATTATTATTATTTTTATGTAAAAATTACATAGTTAAAAAAACATTCCGATTTCCCATTCCAGGGTGACTTTCCTGGCATCTTGTGAGATGGATCTGCGTCATTTTCCATTCGATTCTCAGGAATGTTTTCTTAAAATTGGAAGCTGTAAGTACCACATTTAATTTTCTCAAAGACATTGATAAGAAAGGAGTTTGGTGCTCAGGCTTGGTTCTGCTTTCTCCGCGCAAGAGATAACTCAAAAAGATCATCCCCACTGTCATGAAGAAGATCGTTGCTACAGGAAGACTAAGTAATCTCTTGAAATTCAGAGTAATCATTAAACGAAACTCAACTCCGGAATATTCGTGTTCACTTCTTGAAATTATTTCTCCTGTTCAATACAGATGCTTATTCAACGGAAGACATTATTTATAAGTGGAAATACCAAGAGGTCGAAGTGGAAGCCAAGTCGATGGCGCAGTTTGATTACCGCATTGCTTCTTTATCGTCATCTTTTGACATGTACAAAACAGGTTAAAAACAATTGTCTCAATTTATTATAGACTCTCTGTTAAAAATACTTCTATTTTAATGATTAATTAACCAAAGGGAGCTGGGCATTTGTTTCTTTCGGTCGACAGCCCGAACGACTTCAAACCACCTGTTTTGTTGATAACTTCGAACCTTTCCTTGGCATTGCCCAGCGAACTTTTATTATTCTACATTATGGTTGGCAAAAAAAATTGTTTCGTGGATAAGTACGAAATCGATCTGTGAATCAATTTGATTAACGTTAAATGGAAAAGAAAATTAGATATGAATTATTTCTCAAGACTTCTCCGTCTGATCACGAAGCCGACCGTGCTTCTCGTCCTCTTATTTATCCTAGTCTTGGATACGAGTGAACCAGCCAAATCCACAATCATATTACAGACCAAAGCAATATGATCAATTTACAGTCTCCACAACGGTTAAAACGTCAACCATAGAATCTCTTTCTGTTTCTTTAGGAAACTTCTCTACCATCACTGTGACATATTACTTTAAGCGTCGCATGGGCTATTACCTCATACAGGTCTACTTTCCAGATATCTGCGTTGTTGCCCTGAGTTGGATTGTCTTCTGGATGGATAAAAATGACATGGGCAACAGAATGGCTTTGGGAATCACCACCATATTAACCATCATGTTTCTTCTTGGTTCTCTTAATGGCACATTGCCAAGAGTCAGTTATCCCAAGGCTTTGGACTGGTATCTATTGGTGTCTTTTTCTTTCGCGTTCTTGTCGCTAGTTGAGTGCATGATCGTGTTCGTGGTTTGGCTAAGCTCTAACAAACGAAAGGCGAAAAAGGTTTGTATCTACATCCAATTCTACCATCATACGCAACGTCTTACTTTAAAAATATGTCTAGTTTGAGGAAGAGTTGTCCGAATTTCAATTGAAGAGACTTTGGATGCTAACCGGTCGAATATATTTTACTCATTCATGCTAAATGTTAACTCTCACTTATACATTATACCTGTACAGCGCAGGCATGCGTGGGCTGTTGAATTTCGGCCATAGTACGTATTTTTGAAATAGAAATCTACTCGAAACTAGACTTAATTTGCCTTACAAACGGCGCTCCACAGTTTCATAAGAAGCTCCTACCCCTTTTAAACGTAAGCTGTTATTAGGTTAATACGTGTTACGCGTCTTGCGAAAAAAGTGTGAAGGTCAACAAGTGCATCAATCAATTAAGATCGTCATGAGCTCAATGAAGTGTTCTTGTTTCGATAGGAAAAGGAAGACTCTTCAAATTCAAAGTCACCATCAACGGTTAAAGTAACATTTCATGGCGGAAAACATGACACTCGAATTGAAGATAAGGAAAGTCATGTATGTCTCCCGAACATCGATGGCATTGTGAAGGAAGATACCTCATTTTTAGGTCACGAAAAGTCTCCAAAATTGTATGATGCAGCTGATTTAATTGACAAATTCTCACGGGCCTTGTTTCCGATGGTCTTCCTGATCTTCAACATTGGATACTGGTGTTATTATTCACTTGCTTAAATGATACTTAATAAGCTTATTGAAATCAAGAATCTAAATTACAGGCCACGGTGCGACTGTTAATTACCAAGGATTGATAAATACCAACAAAGCCCGAGTGAACCTAGCCTGGTATTTTAACATCTTGTAATGTTTGTATTGTAAGTAGTGCAAGCTTAATTGACAAAGAAATATGATGTTACGCTGATTTTAAATAATACGTGGTAATGTTACCTTGAAATAATGAAAGTATCGTCAGAAGTGAATACAAGCTGCGATATCGTATTAAGCGACTTGTGGTACTTTAATGTATCAAGTGATACTTAGAACTACGTAATGTTAGTGCTGGAGGCGAAGTGGCTATCACGTGCAAAGTTACGGGCAAAGCTGGCATTAATTCACAAATTATCCGTGGAATCTAAAAAGAGAGTAAAATATACTGATACTAGCTGTGACTTTGTACTATACTTTTCCAAGAGGAAATAATCATTTGATAAGCCTATTGATTATTTCAAATGCGGTGTAAATATAATCGAAGAAAAATGTTACAACAGATTTTTAATATCATCTTGATATGTCAACAGTATGTCTGCAAGAGATCCAGAACCAAATAGAAAAGAATATAAGATGCGATATCTTCTATTCATTATGGCTGTGAGCAGAGTTAGATATACAAGAAGCCTCAAATAGTCACTGTGACATCTTCAAAGGGAAAGGACTGTGGAAAAAATCATTGTTATTTTTCGTCTGTATTTATGTTATTAACGTTATTTTTCGTCGCACCTCTGCCATCGCCCTATTTAACGCTTGAAAAATACTAAAGAAGTCTTGAAGATAAAAGAATGCAACGTGGTTCGGTAGACATGGTTTAAAGCGAGTGGGTAAGACCCGGTCTGTAAGCTATCATTGAAAGTGCAGTTCATAAAAGTAGGCACAAAGTGTAAGCTAAGCCTATCAACAATTTACTACCTTATATTTCTATATCGCAAATTGCCTCCAAGTTTTACATAACAATAATCCCATAAAGAAGAAACTTCTAAAAGGAATAAAAAGCCACATGAAGATAATCAATATTCTTATGTTTACCGCCGTCCAAATAATTTCATAAGATATGACATAAATTGATGATTTGCTTTATTTGACAATATCTGAATCCTGCCACACGCGAAGACACCATTCAGCTGTAACAGCTGGAGGTTACTGGCCCCCTTAGAAATAACAGTTTCTGTATTTGCATTTTATGAGGGAAAACTTTTTGTAATCGTCGTTTTTAAAAAGGTTTCACCGCAAGGGGTATCCCCAAGATAGCAAAACCATCGTGATCGATTGAAATTGCTTTATCGCTCTAAAATTGCTCGGAGATCGTTATTCTTGCTTTAAGAGGAGCTCGTGAATGTGTAATGTCTCAAGGTAAGCGTACATCAGACTAACTTTCTGCCTCAAGCACTTGAATGAGATTTTAATCAAAAATTGTGCTCCATTCTGTCTCGTGTTTTAATGTCGCCATAATTAATCCAACCGAAGCTTTTCGTAACAATGGCAGAACTGAAAAGAAATTGTTATAACTTCAGCTTTATTGATTTTACTTGTGGCGATGATGTTGTATGGCATTCGCTGCACCGTTGCCCATGTAAAGGTGGTTTACAGCGACATAACTAATGTGGATCGGTCTCAAATTGTTGTTATAGTAATGATAATTGAAAATGCATCTTTAGGACAAGATAAGTTCCTTCGAGATTTGTGGCATGGTACGAATGCAATATGCAGATAGATTATGCATTTTTCAAAAACCCTCAAATTTGCCTTTACGAAGTAAATACACAAGGAAGCAAAAGCTTTACTGAAAAATTGATAACACTTAGTCAAAGCGAAATTGTTGTCAAGATTTGATAGCGCCATCGAAGTTCATCGGCATAAATGCGCCTCTTGAATGCTTATACTGAATTCAAACACATCACTCTTAGTCTCTGAATAATAAAATTATTTGCCAAACTTTTCAAAGTTCGTCATTAAACATATCCACCTGTTCCATTCTTTTTGCCTGTGGTATACTCGTGTATGGTAGTAATCCTATTGAGTGTATTTCTATCCTTAGGCACCATTAATTCAAGTAGGTTTTTTTTTAATATATTCATTGGCAAAATATCGAGAAAAAGTGATATCCTCTCTATTTAAACATGGTGCAATCAAAACTGCATTAAAAGAAAGTTGAGTACGCCGCTGAAGCCCAACTATTGCAAAAAGTGCGGTTAGTAACGTTATGTACTTAGAAAATACTTCAAAACTCCTTGTTATTCGTTATCCAGCCGGATGTTTTTAAATACAAGAGCCCTAGTAACACCTGTTAAGATCTTCGTCACGATATGAAATGCTGCACTTGTACCGTACTTCAATCGTTAGTTATTATTTATGAGCTTCAGTATTTTACATTTTCTCGAAACCGGGCTCTTTAGCAGAGAAAATATGATCTAAGAGGAGTTTTATAAGATGGCTGAAACGACACCTCGCCTACCTCCCGAAGTTTATTTCAGAAATGTTTTGTTTATGGAACTGCTATTAAGCAACATTTTCTATCGAACGCCCGTGGCCATCTTTTAGCGGTTACAATAGATTTTACGTGTGGTTTTTTTTGTTTCGTTTTTTTTTTAGTAATTAACAGTTGACAACCATGCAGAAAGAGACTCCTCTAAACGTAAATGTTCACTGGATATTAAGAATCTCCGCCCTCCTAACGTGGTGAGTAACTATGGGAAATGCATTTATATCTTACAGTTCAGACAAACATATAGCTAGTCGGTTTTTTTAATTTCGATTTTTTATCAAAACTCCATGCACAAACACAAAATGCGCTGTGCAACAGTATAGAGTATGCATAACGTCCATCAGATCTCTCGTCTAACCATTTAAAAATATATGCGAATGGAATATAAACGGAATATCAACCTACATTTTATATAGTTGCCCCAATCCATTTTTGTTTCATTATCGCAGCCTTATCAGAGAAATCAAGTCCAGCTCGGTGAAACAAGCGCTAGTTGCTAATTACGATGAGACCGTGAGACCTCGACTCTTTGAAGGTAGTATAATTTAGTTAATTATGTTAGTACATGAAAGAGTATTTCCGGATATATATTTCTTCAGTTAAGAGCTGATTCATGGTTAGCATGAATATATGCACGTGAGACGTCCAGAGAGCGTGAGGGAAGCGTAAGAGTTGCTGAAGGTGCAGCCTGGGGCAATTCTTGTATCTTTGGTCAGTCTTCAATCTTTTTAAAAACTCGTTCATGTCTAGAGCAAGGCACAGCTATTAGCTTGGGACAAATCTCGTGTTACACGGCGGACAAAATTCGCTTTTTGAAATAGATAAGGGAACCGAAGACCCCAAGACGGGTTGAAAGCTTTCTACATGATGTTAACTTTAGTTGTTTATTGTTTTCGGCAAACAGAAGTGCCTATAAAAGAAAAATAAATTGCGCCGATGAAAATTTCTTCCATAGTTTCTCCGAGAGGCTGTCGGTAAGTTTAGCAGCGGAAACTTGACACTTAACCGGACAGGAACTTAGCTCTTATATCATTCGGTTCCGGTATTAGTTGATCACCTTAGCGCAAGACCAAAAAAAAATATACTTCCTTATGCTTTTATAGGTTTACCTGTCGAAGTGTCGGTACAACTTCACGTGGAGTCCTTCGGAAATATTCATGAAGCCGACATGGTAAGAAATAACAAGGGATTCCATATAAGCAAAATCAGATGACCAATCATGTAGGCTAACCAGCGATATCAAACCTTCTGACACATTGACAAATTACAAGAATAAAGCAATTTTCAATTGATTGTCAAAAGCGTTGCGGGATTTCATTGTTTTAGCTATGATTAGTCCTGAAAACTCGCACTACTCTCTCAACCAATCAGCTGCGGAACCACAACCAATCACGACTTAGTCACCACGTTTTCCCGCGCTTCAGGTGGTTTGGTTTTTTTCACTAAGAGTTCTCATCGGCTCTTAAAGTTATTTTCCTGTCTTCTGATTGGCTGTTCTGTTAACTTAAATTTTGGTTTTACGAAAAGTTCTCTAATGCTTTCAGAACAACCCTTCAGTCCATCTTTGCTGAATCTACCGGAAAAGAAAAAACCTCTCTTGACTTTCTTTTTTAGGAATTCCAAGTGTACTCTTACTTTAAGCAGATTTGGACTGATAAAAGACTGGCAGGGAGAATCAATCGTAGTATCACCCTCAAGGGGTCTGACATCAACCGTGTGTGGACTCCTGATGCTTATTGTTACAACGCTCGATTAACAAACTTGATGTTACCAGACGCAGAAACGCACAGCAAAGTATCCATTAGTCCCGATGGAGTGCTCGAATACAGTAGAGGGTATATTTTGAATCGTAGCGTCTACCTAGTTAAAGATGCTGTTCGTGCAATAGATATACCCTTCCAAGGATGGCAATAATGAATCTACGACAGACAGCTTTTTACACGGTCGCAGATGAACAGTTAAAACAAATAAAAAATTGACGGTCGGTCTTTGGACAGATAAAGGAGTCCTGTCCAAGAGTCTAGTAGGGAAGGAGGAATATGAAGAAAAACCATGAGTAGTGTAACCAAGTTATTCATTTTCGTATCAAAATTCTTTCCAGGGTTTCATTCACAGCATCATGTGTGATGGATCTCCGCAGTTTCCCCCATGACAGTCAAACATGTCATCTTAAGTTTGGAAGTTGTAAGTATTGATTCACTGATGACCGTCCATAACTTAAACATTGAATAAGTGGCAAACCGCGGACGAAGGGAATGTCGATCTTCTTGTAACTTCATATGAGATGTGTTACTAGATGAGTGCATTAAAAGTAGTATCCCACTTTATGATGTGATGATCTCATTATTTATACTCCCTTCATTTCACATATTATACGCAACAACCAATCAAAATCAGCAAGTAATTTTTCATATTTTCGGTGTTTCTGGTAATAATACCATACATTTATTAAACTGCAATTTTGACTTGATTCAAATTTGCATGTATCGAATCCGTAGTAACATTCTATGCGCACATTTTGGAACTCTTAAACAGGGACGTGATTGAACAAAAAAGCATGTAACCGTCTTATAATGCTCACGTCTGAAGGAAAAAAAAATAAATAAATAAAAGAAAACCTAAGTTATGAATAATGATGAAAACCTCGCTTACCAATGTATATTCGATGCTTCGACACTGTCCTATGGAAACGGTCTGGGATTTTAAATTGATCTACCACGTTTTAAGGTCATGATAATTTCAAAGAAATTCTGTCTCATCAACGTGACAAACAAGTGACTCAACCACTTATTTTCCAGATGCCTATGATGATAGTGACGTCATTTTCAAGTGGTTAAGTGGGGATGTTCACGTCAGTCGCACTAATATGGCGCAGTTCAAGTTTCTGGGCGCAATGTTTTCTGCTGACCTGGATAGTTACACGGGTGGTAAGATCATGAAGAGTAAAATGAATCAGAGATTTTGTCCAATTCTTCTTTTAGGAAACGGTTTATAGACATCTCTAGCTTCCTCCCTGTCACGCAATGTTGCTAGAGCGTTTACGTGATCTGAAGAAGTCAGATCTGGTCGAAATTATTTCAACCCATAGTTTCTCCACTGAAAACTGGCAAATTCTCCATACTATTCTATTCACTTTTCCTATGACAGGAAGAATGTGTTTGACAATCAAGACCTTATTAATTGATACAGTGAGGATGAATTAGAAATAAGTCACTCTCAGGGAATGGTTAGAACTCTTAGGGCAAAGAACACTATCTACTATCGAAATTATTGAGCAAACGATTCAAAGTAGAGCTTTCGAAAACGGTGATAAACAAATTTTCCCTCCTCTACATATTTCATTATCGTCTATACAAATTCTTTTCGTTTTTTGCCAGTGAACTTTACTACCATAACTGTCTCATATACGTTCCAGCGCCGCCTTGGCTACTACGTCTTACAAGTTTACATTCCTGATATCCTGATAGTCCTGTTAAGCTGGATTGCGTTTTGGATGAACCCAGAGAGTGCTGGTGACCGACTCACAATCGGAATCACCACCATTCTGACGATCATGTTCCTGTCTGGGGCTGTTAATGCTTCCATGCCGCCAGTCAGCTACGCTAAAGCAGTAGATTGGTATCTTATTACATCATTTGCGTTTATTTTCCTCTCGGTTATTGAGAGCTTGGCTGCGTATGTGATGTTTTCGAGGCCAGTTAAGAAAGATAGCAGTTTTGAAAAAAACAGTGAGGTGAGTCCAAACGTTAACAAAGATGATGAAGTAAACAATAACGGCAACGACAGCGGCGTCGACGTTTTTGTCGTTGTTGTTGTTGTTGCTGTTTTTATTGGTTCAGAACAAACTCGCCCTGCATTACGAAAATTACTTTATTTAAGAAATATAGCACAGCAGAAAGCACGTTTTATACAACTGGGACTGTTCACTTCGATGCCTGATGACAGGCAAAACTACGTTTTCTTTATTTTTCTTGTATGAATAAGCGTGATTGGGCTGACTCATGGGATCCCATATTATAGTAAGTCAAAGACTGAGCATCAGTCTATCATTACTCCATTTTTGCTGAGAAAGTAACCTTGCCCAGACCGTTTTTTATAGATTGAAATTATTGAGAACGTTTGCGGCGGGGCAGAGAGGTTTATAGTACCACCAATGAACTGTATATAAATGTCCCTATAGCTGGTTACCTCCTTAATGATCGCGTGATTTTGTTGTAGTTGTGCAACTGTCTCCGACAGAAACATTCTGCCATGAAGTATTTTTAGTAGAATTCAATAGCACCAAAGTATATTAGTCCTTCACCTTGCAGAAATGCCGTTCCCTTCCATCCAAACTACTGCCATGTCTTAACACATACCGGCGAAAAGCTAGAGCCAAAAAGGGAAAAGTCCCTGATGAAGACAAGTTTAATGGGCTGACCATGAACATGGCAGTAAAGGACCAATCACTGCCCCTGTCATTGGAGGACATCGCTTACATGGAGGAGAGAGAGAGACGGGAATCACTCATACAACAGAGGAAAAATAACGCAGTCCGAATAGATCGTGTGTCACGGATTCTCTTTCCTGTGGCATTTGTCTGCTACACAGTTGGTTACTGGATCAGCTACTCGTGAATTAAGTCCAAGAGCGTCGCTGAATGGGGCAGAGGCTAAGTTGCTTGTGATTCTTCACTTTTCCGAGAAAGATATTATTTGTAAATAAAGAAAACTCAAGTTACACCCCCCGCTCCAGCAAAATGAAGAAGTAAACTATAGTTTAGAACCAGCTTTACGAGAAATTGATGCCTATGTTCAAGAAGACTGCCAATGGCGAAAGGAGGGGAAGTGTGCTTTGTTAGACGCTTCATTCTTGAGCCCAGGTCATTTTGGCTCCTTGTCAGTGGTATGGTAGCCAAATAATGAACTCTTTTATCCCGGAAATCGTGGGATTCCGGTTTTAACTGCGCATGTCTACATTGTTTATTTACTGCTTCCGGTTGACTTCTGCTCAAAATAGAGCACACGGTCCACTACGTCAGCGGAAAAAGAAAGAGAACGTAAATCACCTTTGTGTAGGTGAACTTACGATTCATCGTAACTAAAAGGAATTCATAAATAAAAAGAAAATACCGAGATTTTTACCAGTGCACCTTCTGATGCTCCTGGAAGTTCGGAAGTGAAAAAAAAAGGATAAGTGATGGCCCTTTACGCAGCTCCTACACTGTTTTCAGGTTCCCGCGCGAGGTGAATCGATTGCAAGCTAGTTAGTTAGTAAAATGGACTTTGAGCAAGGACTTTACGAGTATTGGGCTTAGAGGAAAGGGAAAAGGAACAACGGCAAACTCTAGAAACGATTGGTATAGATTCCAGAGAAGTCCTCCTCCCTCTTCTCCTGATGCAAAAGCTGATGATTGTACAGGTGACTGCACCTGAGGCGGGATGAATACAAAACAAAGAAAAAACAGCAATGTTTTGAAACTCAAATAAAAACACCCATTTATTCACCCCTAAAATACGACATACCTCAGACAAGTTTCCTAATATTTCCTTCATCTACTCAACAATGAAAACACGCCAAACAGTTTATATTGACACTGCTTTGATATTTTCCTTTCATTTCAATGTACTATGTTATTATTTCAAGTGAGAATAAAATAATTTAACAACTATTGTTCTATTTACTTGTTCCAAAATAACTTTAGGAAGCAAAAATAAAAGTTCTTACTTGATGTGTCATATTTTGCAAATTTTTGAGACTATTACTTAGCCTCGAGTTTACTGAAAACACACGAATATTGATCAAATATCCGCATCCCTCTTTAAGATGAAGAGAAAAAGAGAAGCAATGATAGAATTTGAACCTTGAAAACATCACAAGCTTTGAGTTTTCTCTAGCTTCTTTCTTTTACATGATTCAGTTCGATAAATCAAGCTAGGGTTTGGTTGTTTTTTTTATGAAGTAAAAAAACATATGAAATGTTCACATTTTGCAAGTTTTAAGCTTGTGATGTTTCAAGGCTAAAATTGTATCATTGCTTCACTGAAAAGAAAGATAAAGTAAAAGCTCATAAAAAAAAACTGCTTGTAGTTACTAAAATAGTACTCGCCTTACGATTAGAGTCTTCAATACTAAGGATGATAGTTATGGCTTTTTGGTTCAGCTCCCAGCATTAGGTATTCATCGCGTAACTATATATCACACGCACTGGAAGTACTTGACCTCCATCTTCTTGTACAACAGTACACTCACAGTGGTCATCGGATCAAGCTAGTAAGAAGCTCAACCTATCATTTCCTTAATAAGCTCCTCCAACTGAAATCTTCAAGGGAAGACTTGGTACTATTCCTTGTTACATGTAAGACATGATATTGATATTGATATTGATATTAAATGCTATGCGATTCTGATGTCGAACTCTTTTACACTGGTACATTTCCTCCTTTTCTGCTTTTCACTCAAAACAAATTAATATAATGACTTATTTCTACTCATACGTCTTTGACAACAACGACAGCAATCCATCGCTCCATGAAGAACAGCTTCCCGCCATTGCGGCACGCAGCGGCTTTTGCTGGCTGTTTTCTCACACATCGACAGGCAGTTTACAAGTTAAAACTTTCACGCGAAAAAAAAGACAACAACAACAACAACAGTAACAAAAGTAAAACCATTCAAATTTATCGTTGTCAATGCTCTATTTCCGGCCCGATCGATCCCTTCCGAAAATCACACTCCCTGTGTGGGGTCTATTTTTTTCCTATCAACCAATCAAAAAATTGAATTAATCGATTCTCCCAGAGGTGACTATATGGCTACATACCGCTGACAAGGAGCCAAAATGACCCTGGGGCTCGAGATTGAAGACGATTGTGACGAGACGATGCGAGGATTTCGAAAAAGACATTGAATGATTAAAAAACGTTAAAGAATCATTGACAGGCAAGGGATGAGTGAGCTGAAAAAGCAGAATTCATGAATAAATAAATAGATCAACCTGTAATATCATGTTCGTAGCCTTTCACAAAACGATCACCCGCTGGGAAGAATTATGGGGGAATATCACCGGATACTATCACGACAGCGAAGAACCTTCGAGAATAAAAACCTACTCACACACTGGTGTTACATACATGTTCATTTGAGTTTTGCAAAAAACAAAGCTAATGAAAGATGGATGTCATTGAGGGTGATGCAAAGAGAAAATAAATAAAGCTGAGTCATCCCACGATGCTTGAGCTCAGATGTTTCGATTCCGTGCTCTGAGACTTTTCCACTGAGCTATAGAGAACTACGTGATGAATATGATGAATTGCTAATTTCATATCTGCCACGTGTCCTATCAACATCAGCCACGAATAAAGCGTCCTAAGAGTGAAAAGAAAAGGATCATGAAAGGAAATGTAAATTTCAATCTCGTTTGTGGAGTTTAATTTGTAAATAAATTTAAACCTTTTTACGCAAGTTAATTAATTTCTACTTTATCAAATCCCAGCTGTCCAAGTTATCTATTTCTTAAATAAAGTGCTTTAAGAAACAAACACCTCATCGCAATATTCTCTCAGGATTATGACAAGCATCTTAGCATTCCCTCGACAATGAGAGACCAAAACATTTGTTAAAGTGCAATTTGACTGTTGCACGAGATGATAAGGTGGAAAAATTTGCCCGATTTATTAAAACGGATAGCCCTTATAAAATATATCTAGTAAATGTGGCTTGTGCATGTTTCAATGTTCAATACCTTTATTGCATAATATAGATTTTTTTTTACCCTTCTGTCTCCGTTAAGACTTTTGTGTTTTTCATAAGAGCCCGTTTTTCTCCAAAACAATGGAATTGATACAGAGTGACGTCAGAGATTGACGACTAGAGGCAGGTGTAGTGACGAACAAAAAGAACCTCGAGACTCGAAACAATGCGTGTCTCGTCGAGTTACGAAATCCTTTTACTCAACTTAATTATCAATAATTAATAATTTATCGATTGCAAATCTGAAATTTCACACTTTTTTTTTCAAAAGTATGGCAAATGTTAGACCTATTTATTATGAATTATGAACGTTTTAATTTTGCTTTTATTTAAGAATCATGATTTCTTATATTTACTCAAAAAGCTGGTGGTGCTCACTTTCTTTTGTTCGATAGCCTTATCAAAGGTTATATAACCTGTCCTTTGTTGACACAAGTTTTAATTAAGAGGGTGTAAATATTTCCTATAATAGGTTTAGTTGTAAACGTCTCCTTCTTATTCAAACTGAAATTAAAACCAAGAAAATTATACCTGAAGTGATTAGTGTGAAGGATGTCTCACTGATGGTTTACGAAATGGTTCTGGGGATCATTCTGTGTGAAAGGTCTTGGAGAGGACTTTAAAATGTCCCCGGCTTAAGTAAAACGCGCATGAAAAGAAAATCAAAGCTTTCTAAAGCGGAGTTTCATTGGCAAATAGAACCCTGATGACATACTTGGAGATCTGCACCTCGCTGCTGATTCTCTTTCTCGTATCGTACACACAAGAGTGTCCTCACAGACCCTCTCTGAATGGTTATCGGTACAAGAATATAAAACTTAAAGGGCACGAAATAAACAATTTAAAGGGTGCCCTGTCACCTTACACGTGTGCCGATGCTTGCCTCAGAGACCCAAGATGCAGGTCGTTTAATTTCAAAAGAAAGCGATACAGCAATGACATCAACGAATGCACCATCAACGACATTAACAACGAAAAGGCTAAATCAGGGGAAGTTCAGGAGGATTTTGAGACAGATTTCTACGATGTTGGCTATGAGGCCTTGCAAAAGGTATGTTTAACCCACGATTTAGTAAAGTTCGTCGTCGGGTAAAATTGTAGAGTGTGAATATTCAATTAGAGCAACAAACTATTTATCTACATAATGGCTTGTAGTGCGCGTTTCTGTACAATTCAAACGAACTCGATCTGCAGCTCTTTATGACTTTCTCGAAATACTATTGTGGAATATACGACACAATGCCAAAAATTTGACTTTCTGGATAAAACACTTGTTGGTGACCATTCAACGAATAAAAAACTGGGCAGTACTTTCATGTAATAAAATATCACTTAACGCACTGCCAGAGGTAACTGTAATGTTTTCAGTCTAGTGAACCCTTTCGTATGAAGTTGGTTATAACGTAGTGTGCTGAAATCTGGAGGTAGTTTTAATTTTTTTTTTTAACTCAGTCCTGAACTGGAACCATTCAATTGAAGATTTTGTGTATGCTTGTTATCGGTAACGAAAAGATGGCTTCATATTCATTTTGAAGTATATGTCGGGATGGTATTTCAAATGGATGCTTTCTAGGCATTAAGAGAAACTAAGAGTTTGTTTTCTTCGATGGGGCTAACCTTTATTACAACTATCCTTGAACGACGAATCATTTTTACACACACACACACACACACAAAAACAAAAAAACATAAAAAAAAAACAGCAACAACACTGAGTAAACCAAAATTTAAATAGCGCTGATCGCACGGTTGTCCTGAAAGCCACTTATTAATTTCCACGAAAGGCGTTGTTAGTTCTTTAAATGTACTGATAAAGGTTATCAATTTACTGGCTGCCACTCGCATCATTCCTCGGCATTAACGACAGGCGATATTAATTTTTCACGCCTGTGATATCATCTCTGATGGCCATTTTAAATTGGTGTTTGCCAATGTCTACGGAAGCACATCAGATTTCATTTAAGAACTTCAAATCCTTGTATTGGTTTGAAATGTTTACTTTACCGCCGCCTTTAATTCGCAGCTGATCCGGCGAAAGAGGTTAACTTTTACCGACACTATATCGATAAAACATTGGCGCCAAACAAGGTGAAAAAAAGAAGAAAAAAGGGGCTCTAAACGTTCAAAGAGAAAATGCAGGATCGTGTATTCCGCTAAAGCTAGAAGGGAAGCGGGGAAGAATAGAAAAAGAGTCCATCGGTAGCCTCGTTGCCGGTCATCACCGCCCACGTGACTTCTACGTGTATTTTTTCCAATGTTTGACCCTTTCTTTCATTGTAGTTTTAACCTAAACCCTAAAGCCAAGGGCCATTCCAAACGCCGAGAGAAATGCGGTCTTTGAATCACATTGGCTTGGCACTGCTTTGCTCCTACAGCTACGTACTTAGAAGTACACGCATGAAACTGACATGATGCATTGTTTGAGCAGGAGCTTATTATTACTGCACTTTTGCGCCATTTTACTATGTAAGGGCAACTGAACGCGCAAAATATACGGCGGCATTAAAATGTAGAACAGAGCACGAATATTGACGGAATACGCAACAACAAAACAGCCGCACTGAACGATCCAAACAAACAAAATACGACGATTTCTATCCGGGATTACATTAAAAAGACCCCTACTTTTCAAAAGGGGCTGTGCAAGCAATGACAGTGTTGGTGCCTGGGATAACGCAAACTTTTCTGATTTCTTATTTTCAGATATTTTTGAACTCAAGTTCTTACTGTACACAAGATTAACCGTGTAGTACAGTTCCTGACGTGGGAGAGAAATGCTCCAAAACCGAAGATGTAATATAGTATTTTATTAGCCGGTGTCTTACATAAGGATGATATGGTGTTGTGAAACAAGCTTTACTGGTCCTCGTGTTTTCCATCTCAGATTTTGTTAACAGTGAATTTATTGTAAAGGCAACTCCTACACCTACGTAAAGCTAAATGAATTATCCCAGTTAACCGCAAGAATCAGCATATCAATTCTCTCAAGTGGTTGTCGTATATTTACTTCTGAATTAAACAAAATAATTCCATATCCAATAATTGAGCTTGGCCTTCTTTGTTCTACAAGATTCTCGCAGTGATTTAGACGCTCAAGACAAAAGGGTTTTTCCAAAGTACGGTCTGGAGACTGAGTTTATGGGGTATGACATTGTCCTGTTGACATACCACCAAATTTCTATATAAAGGCATTTTCGATAGAGCAGAATAACGTCTGCGCATGTCACAAATAAGCCTACAATCCCATAGCAACAGTGTTTATTAATCAACATAGTATTAATTTTAAAAATTGTCGAAAGCCTTGATATCTTTCATCCATTGATTGTCGAAAGCCTTGATATCTTTCATCCATTGAAACTACTGTAAAGGACGACGCTCAACGAGCGTGCTTTGCGTGCAGTTGCTATTATTATCTTTTATACGGGAACCCGATACTGTTTCTCACAAACCCACTGAACAGCACAGGCTGTGGCTTTTGCCAATATTTTCGTGGCAATCATCAAACAACGCATAACTACACCGCTAGCTTGAAGGGGGTATACTGACCACGTTTCTTGTCTGTAGAGCACAACCAAACTAAAAATAGAAGAATTGGCGGGCAAACAGCTACCACGATACAATCAAATTCACAACTGAAATGTCAGACTCGGAAATTGTATTCTTAGACACAAAAGTGTACAAAAGCCAGGGAGTAAACAGGGAATCCACCCTTGACGTGCAAACGCATTACATTACGAAAAGAGAGGTGCTGATGCACGAAGTTTCAATCGAGCCATCAACCAAGCATAAAGAAGGGATTCATAAACGGAGAAGCGCTACGCCTCCTAAGAACAAGTTCGTCACGCTCCACGTTTGATTAAACCGTACAGTTTCAAAATACGGTTAAAGAATAGAGGATACCGCAATAAAATTTAAGATGAATATCTCTCTGAATTTACGAGAGAGGTCACTCAAAAAACTTGCATGGGATGGGCTTGAGGTCGATCGAAATGTTTACCCGTCACTGTCAACCAGGTACCCAAATACCCAAAGGAGCTTTCTGATTTCATGAATTTTTTTTTTTTGCTTTTTGTTTTGTATGGGGCGGGGGAAGGTTTGGTTAAGGGGAAGAAGGGTGACAGGGTTGCATATTTGAAATAGGGCTCCAAGATTAGGGCTTTTTAGAGTGGCAAAAATTATTGTACACGTTTCTAAAAAAGGTTCTATCAAAGAAAACTCATCATTTCCCTCTGTTATTCGTTGATGGTTGTAAATGTAAGATAAGCGTAACTCATTCAGAAACAAGTAATTTATCTAATTTAAAAAGACTTCATTTTGAATACACCCTTTGAGTGCATCTACTCTGTTAATCTTACGCCATTACACCCAATGCTATTGAAATTTTGAATCGATGAGTTCAATATTCTGCACGACAAAACTTTTAGTGCAAATCGAACACAGTGGAAAAAAAATTATATATATATATATATATACATATTAGTAATAACTTAAAAACTGCGATTGAAGCAAATTTCCATTAAATCATTTTATTACCAAAGCTACTGATTTTTGCAACTTTGGAAACTGACTTTTATAATGCGAGAATGTGGAACGCAACTTTGGAGCTCTAAAAAGCTCAAATTAAAATTTCAAGGCGATTAAACGAACCATTTATTTTTTAGCTCCCTATAAAAATTTCAATAAAGCCAAACTTATTGCAGAGAGTAGTGCGAGTACGCCAAATAGCGTCAATGTGGAGGTCATTTTAGCTTTTTTCCCCAGTTATTAAACTGAATTTTTCACCAGGAACGGGTCAATAAGTAAACCAGGGTTGGTCGATCACGGTGTCAAAAACATTTTACTATTTTATGTTATTGACCACGTTTTCCAGCCCAACTAATTGAACGAAAGATTTATCATCGCCGTTCGGAATAAAGGCTCCTTCATTCGATATCCCCGAAGATTCCGTTGACTTCGGCAGTTTGGTCTTAACGCTAGTATCTTGCTCTCTGATTCTTTTCTTAGGCGGAAGTGGCACAGCGAAAGGACTCGACGAACTTTTCTGTTCCACTAAAGGTGGTCTTTCAGGTTTAAACGTATCATTCTCGTTTTCAGGTGATGAAGTTGAATCGTTCCTGATTCGTTCAATTTCTAAACGCCTTTTCTCCCGAAGTTTATTAACAGCTTCCTCTTGCGCTTTAATGAGTTCTTTAAGTCTGTGGATTCTTGCTTCATGAGGACTGAGCCCTTCTTGCTTTTCTCCTGTCGAAGTCGATGGCGTTGGAGTTGCCTCGGGCGAAGCCACCGCTGCCGGGTTAGACTCTTTAGTTGCGGATAATCCTTTACTGTCTCCTTGAGATACACTATCTGGATTTTGACTTTCAACTATGACAGGTGGCCGCGTTTCAGACAAGTTTAAAATGTCGTTGGAGGGAGACGTCCTCGTTGCACCATTTTCAGTGCGAGTAATGGGTGTTTTTTGCAACAATGAAGAGTCCGAGGCCGATGGAGGCAAAGGTGAAGAGTTTCCCGATTTGGGTGACAACACAGTTGCTCTCCCAGGATGAGGCGCAATGGGGACTTTCCCGCTAGATGCACCGACAACCTTGTTCACAACTGTACCCTGTTTCGGAGATACATTTGCCGGTAATGGAATTACAATCCTTCCGCCACTTTGTGATACTTGTGACGAAAAAGGTTTCCCCCCATCGCCGGTTAACGATAGCACGACAACAGTTTTCCCGTCTGGACCAAGGACGTTGATTGCCTTGGGTAACGCTTCACCTGGTTTAAGGTTCAACACTATAGAAGTTGATGTTGGTGGTGGTTTCATCGCAATCTGTCTTGGCTGCGTTACCGGTTTAACCAGAGAAGAGCTCGGTAAACTAGTTGGTGACACGGATGCTGATTGGCCATTCGCAGATGCGGAAGTCAACGACTGACGTGAAGGAGACACTTGCTTATGGACACTGTCAACTAGCTTTACAAGCTGCATGACGTTTGCCGATGAATGAGTTTTAGTAACAGAATTGGCTATAGAAGGATGTATTCTTTCACCATCATCCAGAGAACGTGGACTTATTTTTCTTTCGTTCAATTCCGTAGACTCGTTAATTGTTTTGAATTTTGACACTTGTTTAACTTCAGTTGCATCGCTGAGACGATTTCTAGAGGGAGAACTTGGCGTTGGAGACACGACCCTCTGTGTCTTAATAATCTGCGGCGAGCTCTTCTTTGAAGAGTCTAATTTGGATCCTCTCACTGACATTCCCTGGATAGCGGAGGCCTCACCGCCATCTTGATCACCATTCGCTGCCAATGAATACACAGCAGAGATCAGGGGAAGTCCTTCATTATCATCAGCGATAAGACTTTCATCTATGAGTGGAGGGCGCACAACCGTCCTTGCTGTTGATGAACGAGACTGACCATTGATTAACAATTCACCACTACAACTCGCCTTGGTAACCGCTCCCTGTGGACTGTGAGAGAACGATCAATTAGAACCAGGTGTGGTTCGTGCGTTGCAAGATATTCCTTCCCTAGCAGTGTAATTACTGTAAGAAACCCGTGCATGTCAGACCTAAATGGAAGGTCTAAATATTGTTGATGTCTTAAAAGAAGACAGAACCATGATGCTACCTGGGTTTAAAGTACTAAATCGCAGCGTTAAAAACTGATGTTACTTTTTTCGATAACTACTCGCAGGTTATCTATATCTCGTAGTGAATCTAAGTGATATAACCGATATCGAGTTCTAAAAACGGTTATATTTCAAAGCAGAGGCCTATGAGCGGAACAGGGGAGGGAGGGTTGGGAGCGATAAAGAAAATTCCATTTGCTATGGCGAAGTTTTTGTTAACAAAAAATGTTTGTTTAGTAGATACCATTGTTCTTCGTCATTAACTATGCCTTTAGCAAAGTATTAATATAACCGCCTTCGCACTATTAAGCTAAATCTCTTTGAATTTATTGACTGTGATTATTAGTTTTAAATATCTCTACCATTGTCCTGATAATATCAGTTGTACACATCGTCCGAAGAATTTCACATTGCATATTGCTAAGGCCAGTCCTCTAACAAGAACAAATTTGAACACACTTATTCACTATCTATCTTTCAGAAATGATTGATTTCAGATGATCATTACCAATGACATTTTCAAAAAAAGCTATTTCTTCTCAGTAGAATAAAAATAGATCGACGATTCTCCTTAACTCGTCGTCGAATTATATATTTTTTTTTCGTTTTGATTTAATTACTTCACGTTGTTACTTTATCTCATCAAGCCGACATCGGAAACTTTGCCCTCTGTTCCAAGGTCGTCTGTGTTGTAGGAACTTGTTTAATTTGGCAGAAGACTTTACCGCTTGCTACATATTCTACCTCGGAACCGCGTTTCAGCGGAATCAAGAGGGTCCTTTTCACGCCTGACGGACTTGCATATTGTACCATAAAAATAGTCGACCTAAATTCTAAAACTGTCCTCAATTTTAACTATGTGTTTGCCTCTTTCAGATATTTTGAACAATTGGATTTCGTTGTTTTACGATTTCGGATAGTTATTTGAAGCGCCCCCACGCGAGGGTTAATTCATCGATATAACCCAATCGAGAATTCTCCTTGAATCACGTGTCAAAAAAAAAAAACAGGAATAATATTTTATTCGTATGACACTGACGTAAGAAACCTTTTATATCACTTTGTTCCTGCCGGCTCGAAAAATTTGGCGATGATCTAATATCGATAAGGTTAGAAGTTGTGCTCGACCATGTCGTTGAACGCTAGTAGATCTGCCCGAGAAAAATACGACCGTAAAACAGAAATGAAAATGAAAGCAGTCCAACCTAATAGGCAAGCAATACGGTAAATAATAATGTCTGTCATGTGACAACTTTTCAAGAGACGCCTATTATAGTTATCATTATTATGGGATAGGACCTGAAAATCACGTTCGCACGATACCTCGGTAAGACGTTTTCTTATTTTACGATTACAAGCAGTTGTTACGAGCACGAAACGTACTGCTCACTGATTTAATAAACCACAGCTGCGGAACACGACCGTGAGTCGGGTTTGCTGAAGGGAATTTCAAACTCTCTTCTCCGTGCATTTTTTGGAGTAAAGAGTAAAGTGACCGTCGTTTCCTCGTTCATCGCAAAGCACACTTCGCCGCATTGCGGTCTCTTCTTCCACAAATTTGAATTTCTGTTAGAGTGTGCTCCGTACTCAATTTGTTGTGAAATTAAAATATCTGATATATAAAACGTAGGAATATGTATGTAAAATCTTTTACTGCGATGTATAGAATTACCATGACATAAATAACATCGTCGATTCTATAGATTTTTATGGGCATTGTTTTTACAATACTGAAAGGTTTGTTAGACGCTAAGACGTTGGCTTTTCGGCACTCACTCCAGATCATCATGATGCGCTCAAATTAACAAAGCATTCCTTTGCAAATTTTTCCTACCTTAACTGCGCACTCGTTACAGGCATAATTTCACCTCTTCTTCTTGACATCAACTCTTCATTCAAAGTGCTTACAGACTTTATAACTGGAGTTGTCTTTGCCTTTGTTAATTTCGAGGGAGAGCCTTCCATCTCCATTGCTTCGACAACACGCGGACTGATTCACTGAATGAAGTGCATAAATTCACCAACGAAAGTGAAGAGTAAAAAAATCCATCCTTTCCCACCGTGAGCAACACAACGAGACAATCCTCAATCCTTCGCCTCTTACCGTTTCTTTCCTTTATGGTGAGTTCTTAACCCAAGAAGATTACTTGCAAATTGTAGAATTGAAGAAAAATTCGCTTTTGATTCTGCGAGCCCCGTTGATATTATCCGTACGACTTTTTACAAACTCCAAATTTGCGACACATTCGAGTTGTATTGAAAATATTTCAACTCTGAAATATCAGATTGTCCCATGATGATTGCGTCTTCGGCAAAAATGGTCCAATTCGATGCAAAACTAGTTTCCCAATTCAGCATTAATGATGAAGTTACTCAAACTACGCCAAATTATAAAATTTGCATCTTGCCCAGCGGCGATCGACCTTTCACTTTGCCGGTTGTCAATCAACAACACAATAGATGCTTTTTGCTTGAGTGCACATGACTCAAACTCTCACCGGATATTGGCTCATTTTTATCGACAGCTGTCAGTTTACAACCAATGGAATCGCTTGTACTTTTCTATTGTTCTAAGAAAGCTCTTTTGTTTACGAGGTTTCCAGATGCAAAGCGCCTCAGTTCAACCCAAAAGTAAAGAACTGAAACAAAAGCGCCTAATATTCAAGCGACCTCTCTGTTCGAGATTAGCCTTCAATTCTCATTCTTTACACCTCTATTTTTATATTACGGAGTAAAAATTATTCATATAGGACAATCTATTATCGAGAGTTCGTAGAAGACCAACATACAGGTTTTGCTCTGCTAACTTTCGAGTATCATTTAACACGGCGAGACTTAAAAATATGTTTGGAGTGTTTCTCGACCTAGACTGGCTTTGAGAACCGATGTAATTTTATTGTTTCCACGGCAAACGTTAGACAAAGCCACTATGACACTAAAAGTTTCGGGCCTCTAAAGTTGCGATCTGATCCGTCATAATACTCTTTGCTGTTTTAAATCAAGAGGAAAAGTAGTCTACACCACCGCCAGCGATCTCTATGATTCACGAATACATCGAATATTCGTAGGAATACGTACAGCTGGTACAAAAGACATCAAACATTTATCTACCAGCTGTCGCTGAATCTGATCAGGTCACCGGAAATATTGCTTTCATTCATTTCCACAAATGCAGAACAACCTCTCCATATCCGTAACCTTTCATGTAGTCGGTCGAAATGCGGTTGGGGAAGGGGAGAGTGGGGGAGAGATTAGCCACAGTGTCTTTGAACCTTGACCCTTGTCTGACTAAGTCGCTTCAATAAGCTAACCTTTACTGACAATGAATCGTTTATACTGTGACCATGAAGCCACGTGTAGTAAACGCTGCAATACGAAGAATATGTAAATTAAAATTTACGGAGGAAATAGAGAATAATACATGGGTGCGCGTAGATATGAAATTTCTCTAAGAGAGCTCATGAGTGAGCGCAGCGAAATAGTGAGATGTCGAGTTGAACACGAGAAGAGAAATTTCATATCTACAAGCAACTAAATATTATTTTGTTTATCATATTAACACAATAGTTTTATATTGACAAGAAAAGTCAACTCTGTGGATGAATGAAAATAAAACGATCGACAACCCCCGAATACAGATCGTAAAATGTGTCGGCGCTAAGGGTCAAGACGAAAAAATGCGTTGTAACAACACAAAAACAAACAATGGACGTAATTTTTATTACAAAAAATTCTGTGTTATTTACTTGAGAAATACTCGGTTATAAAAATTTCTCTCGGTTTAGTTAGTTCGCATTTTCTGTTTTATTGCGATCAATATTTGACTTACTCGCCCATGATACATCACTGCTTAAAAATATCATGCTGTGTTGGCAAGAGAAAAATTGGTCCTCTATCCTATTTAAGGTATCAGGACACTCCATATGATAATCACGTGTTTGCATCGTTTCAGCGTACAAAAAAACCATGGACGCATACTCTGCAACATCAACAAATGACGATCTGTAACTAGAAAAATATATTCGAATAATATTACAATTAGAATTGAGGGGATTGCTTTTATAAGGACACCAATCACAATGGTCTTAATCCAGCTCCCGCTAAGATTTATCTCCAACACCAACGATAGCCAGTTAACTGATACCACCTTTGTTGACAAAACCGCGTCCTTTAACAATTTTAATATCTAGGCCTCGCCAGGTTGGTAATGAACACGGGCAATGAACACGGGCAATGAGTAAATTGTTAACTACTATTTCGGCATCTGATAGCTTTTGAATAATTGATTATAAATTAATAGGAAAACTCATTGGAATCGAACTTAAGGTGTGAGTTTGATTCATCATTTGCTACACCGGTCTTTTTTTTTTTCTATGAAAAATTAAAAATTGAATAGCATTTGAAGAGTTTCACTTCGGCTGGAGCTGTGACGAGTGGTTACTCAGCACAACGACAGAACCGCGCGTTACTCATGCGATCAACTCAAATTACTTTGAGTGGCCGAGGTTGTGCAAAAATGGTCTCGTTGTTAACATCAATGTCTGAGTGCCTTCGCTCCTCTGGCAGGATGAAGTCTTTCCGCGCTAAATTCACAGTTAAACAGTCCTTCGGGGTCTTTTTTAATAGCAATTTCTAGCTTCAACTTGACACTGAGCCTGCAAAGAGCTATCCTCGCTTCTATCACAAACCGTTTTTCGGAAAAAAAAAGTGATATTTCAGTGTAGCCGGTCTACTAAGACAAATAAAAGAACATCAAAGAAATGGTAAGCACACCATTTTACCAATATCTTTGTGCTGAACGCGCTGCAAATCTTATTTATACTAAACCGAATCATTTCAGAAACCACTGTAAATCACAGACTGTGACGACTTAGACGTTTAAATCACAAGAACAATTGACATGAAGGCAACTACAAAAGGTAAGCAAAACGAAATATAATCAAATACAAAACGTTTCTTTTTCGAACGTTTTGTTCTCTTGACCATTGTTTACCGTCAAGCATCACTTAAATAGCAGGTATTGCGTGACAATGATTGAAATTCAGTGAGGACGGAACATATTCCCTCCTGCAGTTCAAATCAAAATACCGCTTACATAATAGGTTTTATAGTCATAGATGTAAAATACTGGGCATCCAAAGAGGGATAGCCAGTATTCTTAGGCAATCCATTTGAGCTACTCCTACTCGTAGCTTTTAAATCACCGAAAACATTACCGCGGAGGCAAAGATTTCCACGTATGTTTTAATGTCCTTCAGTAAGTCTACCACGGCTGAATGTCATATCGTAACGCATGTTTTGCGTGACAACGAAAATTTGTCCTCACGTTCAAATCGTGAACTTTTCGTCTTGTCATACGACATCTGGCCTCAATATCAAATAAAACGTTTCTAAAGGCAAACAACGAGGACGGTTATCTTCCACCTACTCATCGCAGAGAGCGCATTTTTGTCTTTTGCGATGTTCTGAATATCAATTGGCGTAATCAGCTCGTTATATATGATAAACTCTGATTATGGTCAGGTTCGACCAGCTGGATTCTCTATGTTGTGGTCACTCTCGAAGGGCCTTGCTCTATTCATTTCAGGGTTTACATGCGCAGAGAAGGGGTGTATACTCGACCACGGGTACAAACTATCCAATGACTACTCAGCAGAATACAGGGGGAAAGGGAATAGGCAATCAGTGGTACTCCTCGTTGCTCAATTATCTGGAAACTTCACGTTTAATCCCTTTTGATCTTTAAGGTTCCGTTTTAATAGGTCTGTAACCACTAGCATACAGAAATATCAGGTTTCCAAACCGGTTTCCATTTCCTTGACGCCATTTCGCAGTAACTCAAGTGCTTTCCGGTTGAACCGGTTTCATTAAGCACATCAGTGATCCAGTGTTTACTCACAGGTATGCATGTGTTCTCGGTCAAATTTGCCACGTTGTAAGAGGTTGTAAACTTCTTCCGGTCGTAAACAATTCTGTACGTAAAATTACACCAAACTGGCTTGATTTCATACCAAACAGGTCTACAAGAAGTGACGAGGATCTCCCCATGGTTGCTTATCATAGCCGAGCAATTTGTGCCTTTCCATTGCCAATAGTAGTCTGTACTCGAATTTTCAAATTTTTTCTTCTTGGGATTCCACTTGTAACTTTTTACGATCACTGGTTTTACGTGATAAAAGATATCAGAACATTTCCTATTCTGCTTTACAACAATCCCCTTACCTTTCATTGTTTTCAAGTCGTTTGAGAACACCCCTTTAAACAGGGTATCATTAATCTGCCGTTCTTTAAAGGTCGTGCTGTTGCCATAGTAATAGACTTGGTGGAGTATAATTGTAAATATCTTTATAATGGATACGGTTTTTAAGTTTTTCCCATTCGATACCTTACCCTGACGAACATGAAACGAAATGATCAGCGGAATAAACTGGCCGAAGAAAAAATACAACATTACTGCCAAAGCCATATACGCCAGTACGTTGTTCACCCATACACAACAAGATGACAATATAGCGCCCTTTCGTAAGCAGCCAAATATCTTGCAATACATGTAATTGAGCCAGAGCAACCTTGCAATTGAAATGATAACGCTCACAAGAGACGAAACGACAGCCAGAGTTTGCCAAGAAGCGAGGTGAAAAGCTGGTCTATCGACATTTTCAGGCGAGTCGCAGTAAATAATGAAGAAATTCAGAAGAAAGCAGGGAAAATCTACCAGAATTATTGTCGACAATGAAAGATACATTTTTTCTTTATAAACCCGATCTCGCAATTTTGCATCTTGACTAAGCATCTCCTCGTCAAAGTTACCTTTAAATTCTCGGAAAGCTAACCAAACAGCCCAGAAATAAATGCCTGCTCCAATGAAACAGCAAAAGAGGAAATAAAGTACAGCTACAGTTAAACCGAATTCCTTTAGATCCTCCGGCTGGGACGCGTATTTTATGAAATTCTGCCAGTCTGTTACCAAATCGAACAAACCGACTACGACGGTTATAATTAAAAATGTCCACCTCTTGACGCTGTTGCACCATAGCGAGGTACTCTTTCTCTCCTCTTGAGTGTGTCGCCCCATAGTTGTTGAAGGCATTAGCGGCTGGCTATCTTCTTCTCCCGCCTTGGCTTCGATCATGGTTAATAAATCAAGCTCTCGCCTTGCTAAAGTTCTTTCGCCCTGCGGTGGTAGACGCGTTGTTGATAACACAATGCATCATTACAAATTAAAGAACGAGGCAAGCTTTTGATCCAACATATGGACTAATTTTACCCACCAGATGAAATATATAATACAATGATGGCTTTTAAAGATTACTGAAATACAGCCAGCGATATGCATTAAACTGCAGTATTAGTTTTCACTTACGGACAGAAAAATTGCTTAAATTGCACACATTTTAGAGTTTTTTGGAAATGCTAATAGCTTTCATTGTTTGCTTAACTAGATATAATTTTGTGCTTTACTGTAACCGATTGGTTAGTTTCGCCATAAAAGAAAGTGAAGTAGTCTTTATTTTTTTTGATATATTTATGGCACCTGTCAGCTGTTTACACTTATACACAAAGTAGGGGAGAGATCTAAATCAAACGTGTAGATGTGTGCTCTCGTTGTGAATATTAAAAAAAAAGTCTCGTTCGTTTTCGCATATAAATTTATATTATGACCAGAGATACTTTGTAACATAACATCCAGAAATAATAATGATAACGATAACATAAAAAAATTAGGAAATAAAACAACAAGCCACCTCCGTACTCCACGGGACCCCTACCCACCCTTCTCTCACCCCCTCCCCCCCCACCCCCCCGGCAAATTGCGTCGATTGAAATTCAGACTCGCTGCTCTTGAAGAGGCGCAAAATAAATGTCAATGTTTGTTTTGTCTTGTTTTTAAATTTTTTTTGTATCGTTTCGTTTCGTGGATCCTCAGTATTCTTAACACTTTACACCCTAACATCATTATGCATATTCTCCATACTGTTCACCATACATTTCTTAATGTGCTGGCAAGGAGAATTTGTTTAACAATCAAGAGGTTATTCAGTTGATTGTCATTTCCTCTATTCCTATGACCTTAATGTTTGATTCATGGGAGATATTGAAAGGAGAATTTA
Organism: Pocillopora damicornis; assembly: GCF_964200805.1. Classification (NCBI taxonomy): domain Eukaryota; kingdom Metazoa; phylum Cnidaria; class Anthozoa; order Scleractinia; family Pocilloporidae; genus Pocillopora; species Pocillopora damicornis. The sequence continues at coordinate 2,844,730 of NC_142674.1, forward strand.
GATGCTGGCCTCTCTCAGGGATTTAAGAGTTAAAACGAACATAAGTGCCAATATCCTGTGACTTCATTGCGCGAGAACAGACATGTTTTTTCCCTCAATAAATGCAAGTCCCGGCTGTGTGTTTTATTAAAACTTTCTTTTTCGGTAAAACACTTATTTAAGGGTCTTATTGAGGTGGTAGCTAATGGTTAAATTTTGGCCACTTTACGGAGACTGTTAACCCAAAATGACATAAAATGACGCAGAGGAAGCATTTTTACGGTTAACTTTTTTTGCGTCTAATGGCTAAAATTTTGGATCGTTTTACGGCTAGCGGTTAACCCCACTGAGACCTTCTTATTTTGTATTAATAGCAGGAAGATGATCTGAAGGAAAGAATGCGAGCAATCTTTTTCTTTTTCATCAAAGTTTCAACAGTATATTTAACTGATTTAAGCTGGTTACGAATAACGTAAGTATTAAACTTTACCAATTCCCCTGCATTCCATAACTCATACAAACTAAAGTAGTTGTCCGTTTTTCTTTTTACTAGAAAACTAGATTATTTAGCACTGTGTACATTAAAACCCATTTTAAGGGAATCAAAGGCAAAGTATCCTGCGATGCCTTCAAGTCAACATGGAGAAATTGTAACAATGTAACCTTGTTTTACAGAATCCATGGGTGGTCAGCTAGTGGTATACACTGAAAAACGGTTATTCTTGGCTAAAATCGATTAGCTATTATGTAGTGGTATACCCAAAAAAAACAGGGATCCTTAACTAAAATCAGTCAGTTATGATGTAGTTGTATACACTGGAAATAGGTATCCTTAACTAAAATCAGTCAGTTATCATGTAGTTGTATACACTGAAAACAGGTATCCTTAGCTAAAATCAGTCAGCTATCATTTAGTGGTATACACCAAAAAACAGGTATCCTTGGCTAAAATCAGTCAGTTATGATGTAATTGTATACACTGAAAATAGGTATCCTTAGCTAAAATCAGTTAGCTATCATTTAGCGATAGGCACTGAAAACAAGTATCCTTTGCTAAACTCAGTCAGCTATCATATAGTGGTATACACTAAAAAACAGGTATCCTTGGCTAAAATCAAAAACAGGGACCCATACCTAAAATCAGTCAGCTATAACTTAGTGTTATACACTGAAAAACAAGGATCCTTAGCTATAATCGCTTTTGAACTGTTCTTCGGTAATATTTTGGCCTCTTCAATAATGTTACGATATATTTGACACAAGACCAGACACACGCGACTACGATGTCCCATAAAGCTTTATGATTGTCCTCATAACACTGCTAGACTGTTGCTTATAGCAGGCGCCTCTCGAAACAGTTTATTGTTGAGTGTTACTGTCATTCTTGCCATTGTTGTTGCCGCTTTGTTGTTGTTGTTCTTTTTCTCTGACTTCTGCGCTTCCTTCCTGAATTATGGGTATTGGAAGAGCCAACATGATGATACCTGAGAGGCAGCATAACGAACCCAAAATTTTTCCCAGATCAGTGATAGGAATCATGTCACCATACCTGAAAAGCAGAATAACATTTTTCAGTTGTCTCATTTAACAAGCCACTTTTGTGTTCTTAAAACGCTCGCTTTCAAAATGAGAAGTGCGAGACGCAGCTACGGGAGCCGTGTTTGATTTCAAGAATACAAAAAAATAGTGCCTATCACAAAGTCTTTGTACCAATCCTCCTTTTAGACCAGAGGCTTCGGGTATCTCGGAAGTAGCTTTCTAACATCGAACTCACAATTTTGAAATCAGCAAAGAAAATGATATTGTAATTGGTCTGGAATTAAATTTCCAACGATAGACTGTTTTTACGGGACGTCACGTCACGTCAGCCATATTTTTGGCTCAAACTAGGGCATTTGAAAGTAGGGTCGTTTTTATCAAAGCATCCTTTTTCACTATTTCAATTTACACACCAAAGAGCGGTTTTCGGTCATGTGAGATTTTCTTAGCATTCAGTGCGTCAAACGCATATACGTAATATAAGGTTATTACGAGCAGTAATTTGTAGGATGAAGCAGTATAATGGTTTGGATTGCAACAAGTGGGCATATTATTTTTACTTCGAATAATGGAAGAAGTACTGCAACATTCATTTAGATCCTTTTGATAGGAATAGAGCAGAAAATTAGTTCGCTTTCCCTCGGGGATGAGCAACTATCGAAGTTATCGTCTGAGCCTCCCAGAGTTCGTCCGAGAGTATGGTCAAAGTTGACTCTTTAGAAATCGAGGCCACTTTTTTGATGAGAGAAAAGGATTTAAAATTTACACCTTTCACTGGCAAGTAATAATGAAGAGAACTTACCCCACTGTCATCATAGTAATAATGGTGTACCACATACTGTCTGGAATACTCTTGAATTTAGTCTTCTGTGCCTCCATTTGTTCGATGTAGTATAGCATGCTTGAAAATACCATGTTTGTCAACAGAAATGCAAAGAACAGGAACCCTAGGTCGACGATAGCGCGTTTTAATGCCCTTCCCATCTGCCTCATGTGTTTCGAATGACGTGAGAGCTTGAAAATGCGAAAGACTCGGAGCATGCGCAGGACATTTAGACTGCTCGCGTTCTCCACCGCGGAAGAAGAGTCCTGAGAGAAATGATTGAATATTAGAATGACGTAAAAAGGCGTAACTGCCAGTAAATCCACGATGTTCATCTTGTTAATGATGAATTTAAGACGGTTTTCAGAGGCGTAGAGTCTAAAGATGTATTCAGCGGTGAAGAGAATCATGCAGAACGCATCCACAGCAAAAAAAAAGCGAGGGTATGTTTCTTCGCAAGTTTTATCTTTACAGCACCTCTCAGTCTCGACGATTGTACCGACAACACTAATATATATGAGAATACCGAGAAAGCTTTGAATGTATCTTCCTACTCGTGGCGGATTTTCTGTATTTTCGAGAAGGTTCCAGAAAAATTTTCGCAGGAAAGATTTTCGTGGAACTGACTCACTGCAGGAACACTTCGAAACTTCTTCATTTTTAGAACAAATTTTCTTGGAGAGATTGTAACATTCCTCCCAGCAACATTCGTTTAGATTATCAGCTTCGATTCCGTAAAAACTCAGTTCTTCGTTGAAAGCTCCAAAGCAGTCGTCGTAGGAATAATGTAGTTTTCCATCGCGATAGTAGTTGAGAATGTAACGAAACATGTGAGGGTCTCTGTCCAGGAAGTACTCGTTTTTGTCATTGTCGAAGTACCCTTTGATCGCATCGCTTCCTAACAGAGTATTTGGATGCTTTTTCAACGTGCTATCCCACGTACAAAAACGCCGACCGCTGACATTGATCGTTATTTTTTTGTCGAGTCTCTCTGTTCTTAACTTGCTGTGTCTATTTTTAGACTGGAGTGTCATTCATCAAGCCTTCAGGTAGCTTTGCAAGGGTTTTCTTTGACTAATGTTTTTGACATGGGCTGTTCCTTGTAGTTAGTCTGCAACAAAAGCATAGTTGTCAAAAACAACTACAGTTGAACCCCGATAACTCGAACCCTCAGTAACTCGAATTCCCCGCTAACTCGAAGCAAAACTGATTTCCCTTGGATTTGCTTCATATATTTACTATAATTTTAACCCCTCTAACTCGAAACCCCGCGAACTCGAGGCAATTTTTATTTTCCTTCAGGTACTTTGTAATTTTACCCTCGATAACTCGACTTTCACTTTCGTGGACCAATGAACCATAAAATTTTGCACCGGAAGATTGCATATAAACTTATTTATATGTTATGACAAATTGACCTTTTTTCGATTTCATTTTCGTTTTTGTACTCTTACATTGCTAGAAATCTCACAATAAAACATGTATAAGTATAAAACCTCTTTAATCAAGTGTTTCTGGTCTTTTTATTTAAAACCCTTATAACTCGAGACTCCAATAACTCGAAGTGATTTAAATTTCACTTGGCAATTTGAGTTACCGGGGTTCAACTGTACATTAACAACAACGACAATTGCAAGAAAATGATGGTTTCGTGCGGTCACGAAATAACTATATGTGACACGCGCATGCGCGCATTGGTAAAAATTTGCATAAACTGTAATAAAACCCAGTTTATGTGCGTGCACTCAAGCAGTTTTTTATTTCAATGTCTGCTACGACGTTATTGTGAGAATCCAATCTTCGCCATTTGTTTGGTCTGACAAGGGACTGACGCTCGAAACGTCGGCTGTAGAAAATCCTTACGGTGGCCAATACACTTAATCAGCTCAATTGATAAAAACAAATTATCTCTCAATACCCCACCGACACAGCACCACAGTTTCTTAAAAAAATCTACTTCCTTTAATAAAAAGATAACGCTGAGTGTTATATAAAAACTCTTCCTAATAGTAGCCTTCTGCTAGGTCAGAGTGTGGGATATAGGAAACTCGTTTATTTATGATGTATCAAGTAAGACTTTTCAAAATTCAAATTAACTTTTTTTGCATATGTGGTGTCTTACTCGTAACTCGTGGCAAAAATATCTATTGTTCAACAATAAAACTACTTTTTTTGGAGCCAATAGGAATATCTTCAATTAAAAGCTGAAGTATTTTGAATTTCTATTGTCTCCTTTTCAGTCTGTTTGGGTTTTTACGAGTGCGTGGAGGCTAAGGGGTTTCAGATTGTTTTCTACTACCTATTCAAATAAACAGTAAGGAACAAAACAAAAAGTAAACAATATAGTTTTATGAGGGGCATCGATACATAGCGACCAATGCTTGTAAAAATTTCACCATAGTTTTTAATCCCAAACTAGACTAACAGCTTCTTTTAAAGGTTAACACTAAATGCAAAGTTAAGCATACTCGAATCTTATCAAATCGTGTACGTGCTCAATGAACTGGACACTTCAAGCATGTTTACCAAGACTTTGACAGTATGAAAAAAACAGTGAATGTGCAATTTCCCATTGCATTTCTCCGTTTAGTCTCTTCCTGTCATAATAGTAACTAATGCACTGTAAATTGATGTTGCATTTGTGTCGCTTTCAACGCTGTTTTGCGTCGACTTGGAAAACAATGAAAATAGTCATATGGTTAGTGTCATTAAAAGCCACCCTTGTCCAACCTAATAATAAAAATGACCCGCTTCTACCTACTTACCTTGTGTTACGTAAGCTCTTCTCTTTGAGCTCACATGTTACAACACAACCTGAAATCGACTTCTATAGCCTGTGTCCAATCCTCTTCAAAGTTTGACGATAGAAGTTCTGTGAATTGTAACCCGATAAGCATGTCGTGTAACCAATCAGCATTCGAGATGAACGGAAGTTTATACAGGGCGGAAGTTTATTGTGCATTATTATACATAATTCATTATTTCAAACGCGTAGTTGGTTTTAAAGAAAGAATTATTGACAGACGTCAAAGTAATTCGAATTTAACATGGAACTTCGTGAAAAAAATTTTTTCGAGGAAAATTGACTCGTGTTATTTTCCTTCCAAAATATCAATTTCAACCTTGTCAAAATGTAAATACGCGGCATTTAATGATAAGGCGGATTAACTAGAGAAAATTGAGACCTCGGCAAGGTAAAGTTAATCTTAGAAAAAATACCATAGAGAGAGAATTTCTGCAGAAGTAAAATTGTATTATATCATTAAAGCAATTCAAATGGAAACCAAATAATATGATTAGACCACGTCGCCATTTTCATTTGTAGTTCTCATTAGGAAGCGGAAATCTTTCATTCCCGTTATTAGCGCACGCAAATGTTATTTTTAAAATTTTTGGGGATAATAGGAAATGTCAGATGAAAAGGGAGGTTATCGCAAACAACGATAACAGGAACGCATTTGCCTCGGATATCGTTAAATGAGAGATGTTCAGTTTACAATTCTTTAACAACTGATTATGCCTGAAATTTTGAAGGAGGTAAATTGCAGTTTGTTGTAATGCTCTATATCCTTTACCATCCTTTTTCAGTGCTTTTGCATGGTTTTCACGTTTTTTATGTTTATCAGTAATCTCGCAAATTATGATGGGCAAGATTTGCAATAATGATTTGCAAAATAGAGGGTGAAAGTTTAATTTAGGGATCCTCCGAATTGTCACCCTACAAGAATGACTTTACATCATAATCTAGCGGGTTTTTTTTTAATTCAAGTTGATAAATTTTACATAATTTTAAGGAGAACTAGAAAAAAATATTTTTGCGTTTTAGCCTGCGTGTGCTTTATTTGAAATTAATCCTTCCAAGGGTCATGTCTTGGTTAACCCTCAACCACATAATGACGTAGAATTTGGATGTCAAACAGAGTGCATTTTATATTTCTCCATCATTACGCCCACGAGAAATAAACCAGAAAAACAGTCAAATAATATCAAAAGTCCATAATTTAAGTGGTCTTCAAATCCTCTTTATAAGGATGCAAACTTTTGAACAATATAGTTTAACTATATGTGAAAGATATATTTTTGTTTTCTTTCTTAATTTTCTGCCCACTGCTCGAAACGCATTGCAAAGAACACATCAGAATATACCAACGCGCGAAGAGCTCTCAAAGACTTTCTAATTAAACTCTATAAACGGATGCCCAGGGTAGTATACGTGGTTTCAATAATTTTCCTCTGAGAACCACAAAAATATCATTTTTACTCAGAGTTTACCACTAAATGTCAAAATGAGAATGTTGAGTTGCAGATGTTATTGCTCAATGCCATATACCTTGCTATAAATGTGGTGAAATGTTACTCATACACGATCCTCTTCCATCAGTACAGGTTATAAAGAACTTGAAGAATGCAATTAATCGGGGGTCATCATGTTTTTTTTTTTCGATCAGAAATAAGAACTGTATGTCAGATACACTTGTAGGTGCCATTCAATATGCGTTTGGTCAAAGTGAAAACCAGTGAATTATTTCCCTTCAACCTCCTCCACTCCCTAAAGGTTATAGAACTTCACATAATTTTTTTGCAGCGAACTGCGTTCTTTTTCTTGGTACCTGCGACAGGTATTTTGTCCGTAACGTTTTATTTATGGTACTAAATAAAGCTTTCCAACAATAAGTTGATGTCAAAGGAATCTAAAAGCAGTTGCACTATCCTACTAATAACTCTCTCTGAATTTAACGTCTGAATTGGTTCCTTCTTGATAATATTTACATTATTTGAGGGTCAGGAAAATAAAATTCGCTATTCGAGTTACCTACGGGAACACACCTATCAAAAGCTATTCCACTGAATGTAGCAGCAGTTCAAGGGAACTGCTCAGGTGATCTCTTAGTATATCAGAGAGAGTTTTTGAGTGAATGAAATTTGAGAAAAACAAGCAAAACCAGTGGAAATAACCTTTATTCCTAAGCACATGCTGGAGAATGCAGTTCAACTTTTATGTAGACGAAGAGAAGACTATGGACGTGTGTGAATAAACATTAATTTCGCTTCCCTTCGACTATTTGTTTATATTTGTCTCTCTAAAGGGGTAGAGAGGAGTTAATAAAATGCTGCTTGAATTTGGGTATTGTCAATTTAAAAAATGCTGACCTTTCATGAAGACTCCACTTGCGTGAGTGTTGATATCTTTTCTCTCGCGAGTCGACTTCGGGGGCGACCCGAATGATTCACGTTAAGAATATTCTTGAGATTATCGAAAATGAGTGACACTTGACGCGGCCACCAGCTGAAACTCATATTTGAGAACTTTATTTGAATGATTTTTGTATAAATTTTTGAAGTACTGAGTCTGCGTTGAGACAAACTAAAATCTTAAGAGCTTTTTTAATTTCCTTCTCTGTAATTATGTGAAATAAAACTTCCAATTGAATCACATATACTTGAAATAGATGATCATATATTTTTTTTTTGTCAGTCTTAGTAAAACAAACGGGATTTTATCTGTATTATATGTTTTTAATGGGCGTAATCCATGACGGAACTTTATGGTTTTAGCATTACATTATTGCGCTGACAGAGAATCTCGCCTCCCGGCAACTTAAAAGGAAAATTTCATGAATTATTTTAATTCATATTTTAGGCTCATTTGCCTCTTAACTTTGGTGAAATTGAATCGTTTCAGTAAATTACCACAGTCCCCTTTTTTGCCTGATTGAACTTGCTATGACAAATTTAAGTATTTTGAAGTGTTTTTTTTTCTGAAGACTTCCGCTGTTCAGAAAAGAAAAACTCTGGGCCTATATGGAAATAAATTGCACATAGTACCGCGGATCTGTTTCTAAATAGGTCCTCACATTTGTGACAGAGTAATCCTTTACTTAAGATGATAAAACATAAAAATAATACTCAACTTTTAGCTTTTGCAATTTTCATTAAACAAGAGACAAAATTTGTCAATATTCAGTTGCTCTTGTTGCTTTAGAGAAAACGTAGATAATTCACTTTTTTCGACGGAAATGAATCTTTTTTGGATAATGTGAAATAGTTTGTTTACGGGTGCCATTTTCATTCAGGTTTTGTTACATGTAAACTATATTGCTACTTCTACGACGCGAAATAAATTTTGATATTTTCTCGATGTTGAAGTCTTCGCCAAATTGGAGATTAGCTTAGTTATCTCAGTGGAGAATAGGAAGTAATTCCGAGCATTGTATTCGACGCTCATCACTGTTGTTCAAGCCTGTTTTTTTGTGCTCATCCAGAAACAAGTGTGTTTTTTAAATTGTTAATTTTCTTTGACAACCTGTCTATCGGTGGAAATTAACTTACGAGAAGCATGCCATTTGTCGATCATCCGTGAAAATTGATAAATTAAGCTCATAAAAAGATTACTAAAGAGCACGAGTCAGACGCCATTTGCAACCTTTTACCTTAAAAATATCAATTAATTTTTAATCTTCGATCCTTTACCTTTGAGTTCTCATTTTCCTCTCATAGAGCTAGCATACGTGTTATGCCAATGTTGAAGAAAGAAAGGCATACAGATGATAACATCTCTAATAAAAAAGCCCAGTCGAACACCATATTAAAGTTGATACCAAATCAGTCCAGTTTTCTAATATATATCGTACAGTGAAATGCTTTTAGACTAACATGTGGTGGACAGCTTAATCATCAGACCTTATATGTAGAAACCATAGATACCTTTTGGATTTGCACTCGATCACAGCTCCCTTAATTAAGAGAAGTTCGTAGTTCGGTTTTTGAAAGTGACCTCTACTAGTTTTCTAGAAGAAGCAAAATAAGACAATGGTAACCTTTATTTAAATTATTCCGTTTTCCTATTATGTTTATCGTTCCACTATCAATTGTTTTTTTTCTTCTCTAGCTGATCACTGAAACACTGAAAACTGCTACGGGTCTTAACCTACGGATATGCAAAGATACAAAAATTTAAGGAAATTGAAAAACATTCCGTGAACATCAAGATTTTCGCAAATTTCTTGTGACGAGCATGAATTGTTCTGAACTCGTCGAACAAAACAGCCGTGGAAGCGACGCAAGGGCAAACAAAATTACCTGCCATTTACAGAGAGGATTTCCTATGACCCCCCCCCCCCCCCCCTTGCTTCTCGTTTGTGAAAGATCATTCTGCCCTGTCTCGTTCAGTTTTGCACTTTTTTTTTTTTAAGTCGAGGATAGCTTGTCACTTTTAATTCTACGGCTATTGTTTCCGTATTTGCATCGAATGTGCAGTTTCTTTGTTTATACTAAACTTAGCCGAACGCTCTTTTGCTATTTCTTTGATACAATTGCAAGCCATTCAACCCTTAATTATACGGCAAAAGATTTCATCAAATACTTGGAAAAGTAATGTACCAGTCTGTGCGTTTTCACGGTCCTTTCACTTCATCGCGAAATTTAATTTTCCAATTTTGAATTTCCATATCTGTAGAACAATTATTACGCAGATAATGATCAAGCTGCTTTTAAAAATTATGCATATTTTTTCTATACTTGTCGGAAGTAGAGCTCATGCAAAAATATTTGCAGAATTCTAAATCACAAGAACATAATGTGACACCCACAATTTCAGTTTTGTATAAAGTAAACATCTTCCTAGGTTGTGTGAACTTATGTTCTCGAAAATGAGCATTCGAAAGCAAATAGTTTGTTAGAATATAAGATGCAGCAGTCGCGAAGACTAGAGATCAGTTTAAACTTTACTGTCGGAAAACGAGCAGCTTTCATCAGTGTAAGCTTCATGGTCCGCGCTAATGGTAAATGGTACAATGGTACAAACGCCAAAATGAATTAATGTATTTAAGACTCTGTGCGGGTGGTTGTTTGACTCACAATATCGAAGACGACAATTAAGATTCATTTCATGTCTAGAGAGTTTGCGTTCTCTTAGCAAGGTATTGATACATTAATACCAAAAGTGCAACCGCGATTTTTACGTAACTCGCCCGCCAGGAATAGTTTCTCCTTGGTAGCCTTTGCCCGTCGAGATCCGAGTTTCACTGACTCCTCTTCCCCTAAATTGTTTTTAATTCAGGCCACTTTAATTGGATTTTCGCCTCACAGATTGCGCTTTTACTTATCTCTGACAAAAGCAGTGAACAATAGGTCGATATTGAATCGTCAGTCAAGGTTTTGGGAAACAAGTGAGAAAAACCTAAAAAGCTCAAGTCTCGTTTCAAACACCCGCGTCTAATGATAGCTAGAGCCTATTTGGGGCCCAGTGAATCGAAAAGATGGAATTTTTCCTTCTGAGGGTTTCGAGTTTCGATTAACAGCGGTTTTTAATTATTTTCTCAGTTGAAGCCTTGTCTACAGTGAAAGCCATTCCTACCGACAGTACCTGATATTCTCAACCGTGTTCATAATTACCTTAACCAATCGCCGTCGATAAGACCGGACATTTGAATTAGTTTATATGACATTTTTCTGGTAATTAGTTTCAATATCCATCTTTTTTAAATTTATAACACCAACTGTCACTTGACTTTCTCGGTGGCACATGCAAATTTCTTTCAGACATCGGAATAAAAGCTCCTTATCGATTTTGCATTTCCTTTATTTTTATATCTTCTAACTGCGCTAATAAAGAAAAGTATTTCTTGGGTACTGTCTCTAAGTAAAAGCATTTGGTATTGTTGTTTGATTTTCTTAATTCTCCAGAGTTTTTTCACGTGCGATTCTCCGTTATTGACGTAGTATTCGGTATATATTTAGTTGCGTTTGTGTATTGTATGTTTTTGAAGGGTGCAAAGCTGACAGTAATTTCAACTTCTCGCTGTTTTATGAGTATAGCAACATTTCTTTTTATCAAAAGAAATTGAAATTCAAAGTCGAGCATTAACCTTGGTTGACGAGATCAACTTCTATGGCTAAGTAAAAGAGACATAATTTCGAATTGTTAGGTGAAGAATTCGAGCTATGATATAATTTCGTCACATTGTCTCTTGCGCTCGCACTTAAATTAAAATCTGAAAAGCAATTTGCTATATTTTCATAGTAAAGAATATCATTTGGTAAATGAGTTCCGTCGGCTTTTATCTGAAGAATACATCGGTACAGGGAAATATTTCAGTGGTCTTTTTCCCATGTAATTAGTCTAGTTTCCGCGGACAAGAGACGATGCTTCTTGTTAAACAAAATCCACAAATATTATTGCCCTATCGCCGGCATTTTATAATAACAAGGATTTCCTACCTTGAAAATGTACCTTAAACATTTACGCCGAGCCAGACATTCCGAGCGCAGATCTGACCGTCGACATCTTGACTTCTCACAAGCAGAGGGTTATTAAAAGCCTTATTGAACACAAACTGATTAGAATTTGTCTTGAGTGGCCTTGCATATCTAAGATAAACGCAAAGGCCTCTTATTGGCTGATACAATTGCGTGGAAACCATTTGTTGCTCGAAAGGAAAACTTTTATGGAGGAAGTAATAACATATTGCTGTAAATGTTTGTTGACATTATTTTCCCTAAGTAAATTTTGATGATATAGGCCATAGAACATATTATTAGTATTTGCCTTAGGATGTCGATCGACCATTCTGTGACGGAAATCTTTTTGTTAGCTTTGCATGAAGCTGGAATTAAGTCGCACTAAGAGCATCAGAAGCCACTAATTAAAAAGGAAAGATTATGCTTGATCCTGCAAAGTAAAATTCTTAATATCAATTCGAAAACTCAAAGGATAGAATTTAGTTATTTGATATAAACCTTGAGGGGGAGATGATAATTGCCGTAATGTCAAGGTCATTCTCTTAACTGTCGATTTGAGTCGTCAAACGAGCGCTTTTGTGGTCCCATTCAGAACCTGTAACATCAAAATTAAAAACTGCACAATATCGTAGCCTCTTTTGTTATTAAGTTGACAAGTTATTCACTTACCAGCCAATGGCATCAATATATTGCCCTGTCAGGACAATGAAACTTGAGAAATTAGATGTCTTTGTTTCTTCTAAATTGCCGCGCGCGATCAATGTACAAACGCGTTCTACAGATTCTTTTACAAATAAAGGTATGAACAATAAATAGCTTTTCTAGCAATGAAAGTCTTTTGTTATTTTATTAATTCCAAAGATATTCTGAGGCGCTTTAAATATGCAATGTTAAAATCGATGTTACCGGGGCTTTGTTACCCTATTTCGATTCTGTTCATCTTTGATTTTATCTTTTTGTCTTATTTAATTAATATGTTTTCTGTCTATCTATTTTTGGGTGCAGGTCAAGTGAATTACCCAGGACTCACAAAGGAAAACAAAATTCTTGAGAGCATAACTACTAGCTGATCCTCAAAAGACACTTGCAATTGAAAAAACCTGCAGATTCCTGTCTGCTTTTTCTCTCTCTAATCAAATTGATTCGGCGAATTAACTTTCTGTCCAAAAAACAAAAAATTGAATAAAATCTGTACGTAAAGAAATGGCAGAGAATGAGACGTGAAAAAAAAATAAGGAATTGTTTGCTAAACCTGGTTAGCTCATGTAGATGAGCAGCGGACTACTGAGCGGGAGGTCGGGGTTCAAGGCCCGCACTGAACCCACACTCAGGGTCTTAAAATAACTGAGAATGTGCTGCCTTTGGTATCTGCAAGCGGTTAGACATTCTAGTGTTCTCGGATGAGTACGAAAATCCGTAGCGTCCGTCTCCTGCATCTTCTCGGTACTAGTTAGTGGGGGACGTTAAAGAACCCACACACTCATCGCAAAGTGTTGGGGAACGTGTTGGTGTTGTGGTCTGCCCTAGAAGAACCTTTACGAATTAACCTGACCGAATCCGAGCATATAAGCCTTGTAGAAAGGGAATGCTCGTAATATGATAAATATGGTAATATATGGTAAATATTAGTGTTTGGGTAGTGTAACTTTTGTTGAACATACTTTCCTACAAGCATACTACACACATTTTATTTGTTTTGTAGTGTGTATGTGTATCAATTGTGTGTTATATTTATGTTGATTTTTTCCTGAATCTAATTTTCTCATATCTAATGAGAAAATAATGATAATAATGATTATTATCATTATTTGTTTTGCTTTATTTATCCTATGCACTGCTTTGATATTTTTTATAAATCTTTTTATCAATCAAGGAATGGCGTTACGAGTAAATCGATCTCTTGCCCTTTTTTCCCTTTATATTTTCCTTCTGTAAATGTGTTCCTCTTGTATGCTTACATGGTGGTGAAATAAATCAATAAAAAAAATCAAAATAGTTTCGCAAACTAACGTTACATGCGCAAGGCATAAGTATAAAAAGTTGGTAAAAACCGTGAATATGCCGGCAGCGTTACGATGTGTAAAATCAGAAACTTCTCTGCCAGCGCCGCGCGTGTCAAAGATTACATAGTAATTTTTTTTTCGATTCTAGTCCTTAATCACGTTTAGCAATCAGTTCAAATCTCTTAGATATTGCTAGAGCTCAATTTTGGTTTGATTACTTTGCTTGTCCATACTCTTAACCAGCAATTTATTCTTTGCTTATGATGTCATAAACATATGAACTGAGAAAACAAAAGTTTTTCGTCCCCTGAAGCTTTACAACTATCATATAAGCCTTCTTTGAGCGCAAAAGAAAAAAAAATTGTGAGGCTCTTCAAGTGAGTATGAAATTTTATACATACATATATATATACTTCCGGCGACAAAGTCTCTGGTGTAAAAAAGATATTCTTCTGTACACAATTAACGCAGGGATAGTAATAGCCAAGTCAACAATTTTGTGTTGCGAATGAGAGAAGCTTTTAGCTAATTATCAACGTGAACTTGATGCAGGTGAAATGAATCGTTGAGGAGAATTTTAAAAATTTAAGTTTCCATTTTCAGCTGTTTGAAAGAGAAAATATACCTTTTTTCCAATCTTTATTTTTTTTTTTCACTCATAGGGGAAAACTGTCGCATTTGGATGATATCTTTGACTATCCTCTCAGGACAGCAGTGTAAATTCATAATTATATGCATGTTGTTTAGTGTCTTTGTTACGACAAAAGTAATAGAGAGAAACACTTTACTTTGCGTAATTTGCATAAGGTGACCTACAATGAATAAAACCTTCTATACCTACCTCAATGCTTTGGTCAAGAAGGCTTTTATTTTATTTCTGGTTCAACCAGCACCTTCGAATCCGCTCCGAAAGTTCTTAATTCAGTCATGGTGAGTTAGGGTCTATTTGTTCATATGTTAATTTAGCGATATGGCTTAATTCTCAGCTATCCATGTCTATCACTACCGTCTTCAAGTGTTGTTTGACTTCCCACATTGAAATTATTACCTAGTTGATTGTAGGCGCATTTTATCCGTCAGCTTATTCTCAATAAATCATACCTCTTGAACAGAAAGAGCCTTAAAACAGCATCCCCTTTGAAGTAGCTGCCGCTTTCACAGACATGTAGACAACGTTGACTAATAAACTTCTAGAAATAACCCGCTGAATTAAAGCAAATTGAAAACAAATTGTGGCTGTTTCCAGTGCATTTTCTTCAAAAAAATAATTTCCACATTACATAATTAACTTTCAATCAGCTGCTTCGTTGCGATTGGTCCAGAATACAAGAATCACCTGGTGTTTGATCGAGTGCTTTAAAAAAAATTATAAAAATCAACATAAACAAGTAAAACTAAACTGAAGTTTAGATGCTGCAAAGAATCACAGTAGAAATTATTTCATTGACTTAAAGAAATTGGCTATATTATTTTAGATTCAGTCTAATTTCGCGTAAGTTTTAGCCTGTCTTATTTCACGGGTCGAATTCGTCGGTAACTAAAGCATTCATTTGTTTTGGAACGATTTGCAAGACAAAAAAACCATATCTAATTTTGAGGTGTTGGAGGAACACATCCACAATACTTTTACTAGGTAAGTACTATAGTTGTTGATTATCTTAACAATGGGTTTGCATCAGACAGACTTAAAGGTGGTACAACATAATAATTTTATATATTGGAAGAAATAGAATTCGTCGATTTCAGAGCATGAATTATCCAAGATATTCAATGATCGATCACCAACTTCATTCATATTTCGCCTTTCATTAGAAGGTGCAGTAAGTCCGTTTGTGATGAAGAAACAAATCGAATCCCATTACTTATGCTAACATTTTTTATTTGCGATTTTAAAGCAGTTTCTCCTTCGTACTCCAAAATGTGAACAATGAGAACATTCGCATACAAATTGAAATTTATGTTTAAATTTAAATCCTCTTCCTAAAAAATATCGACTTATCTGGCTCACTGTAGAGGAAGCAAAAATTTGGCAAAAATGAAAACAATGCCGTATCGATTCGTTTCATGATGTCTGAAATACTAATTTGCCTCTTTTTCTAAAGTAGTTCCATATTATCTATTGGCGATTTAGGCCGCAATTATACACCAGCAAGTTTCTTGTGGCCACGAAAATGGAAAACGTGACAAAATTTTTTGTAATATTTAGGAGTGAAGGAACGTTTGGATCGCACCAAACCATGTGCACGCCCCTAATCAAATTTCTGAAAACGTGGTTCACGTTGTTTATCGGCATAAGAAAACATCTCTGAGATCTAATAGTATCTAGTGTGCCAGAATGCGCGACTGCGTCAAGTGGGCAGTTGTTCAGAGGTTCCTAAACATCCCAATATGCAATCGTGATTGAACGATTGTCAACAGATAACCAAACTGATGGAACATATTGCAAAGCGGACTTAATGTATGGAAACGTGGAGAACCTTTCCTTTTTCTAAGTTTTTTTGGCGGGGAGAAGGTGATAAGTACTATATTTCTTATCTCGATAAACAATTATCACGGGAACCTTAAATGGTTTAACCTTAAACCTTATACTGAGATTTTTCCGTTGCAAGTGTTTACAAGTTTTCTTTGCCAATGCATGTAACAAGGGATGTTTTCCGTAGCAGATGCTTTCGAAATTTGGATAGGGTTTATCTAACGGGTCCTTTTTTAGCCCCTCCTCGTATTCAAGTGAATAAATCTTTCTCCATCGCTCCCTCGCTCTAGACAGTATAGAGGAGTGCACCCAAATTTTGTAATTTGATTACACCTGGCAACAGCTCTAACCTCGGCGATTATCCTAATGGACTTACCAAACCGATCCATTCAAGGAAAGAATTCCCTCGTTTACTAAAACCGTTAAGTCAGGTCAGTCAGTTTTACTATTGTATTCATAACAGTGAAGAGGTTTTCTGGAAGACTGACTGACAATTACTGTTTGGCTTGCCAGTTCTGAGTAATGATAAGTATTCTGAGATTATGCAGCTCTCTCAAATCTCTTATTTTGGGGTAATTGCCTAATGAACTCTTATTAACTTACCAGTTTGCAACGTGGTAGCCTCTCCGATGCTCAGGTGAAACTAATGAAGTTTTTAAGTTGAGGACTTCTTAACACCTCTGCACTTTTCAACCGCAGTGAAAACAAATGACCTGATAAGCTTTCCTTTCTTTTTTTAAGTGTCGAATTCAGCACTTGTTTATCCTTGAGTGGCAAAGTACCTGTCTCGAATGTAGCATGAAGGAAATTTTTTAGGTACAAATTGAATCAAGGACAGACTTGCGGTACACGCGTGTGGTCTGAAGACACATTTTAGCTGAGTAAACAGGTTAGTCTCCTTGGTAGGGAGTTTAAGAAAACAACTTCGGCAACGGCAACGGCAACGGCAACGGCAACGGCAACGGCAACGGCAACGTCACTAAAGAAAAAGTAATTTTAGTAACTAAAAAGTGATAAATTGTTCTGCATTCTCGGGAAAACAACAACGTAAAATAACTAGGCTTTGCGTTGTCTGGAAAAGGTGAACGACGACGGTCTTTTTAACGCTGTGTCCCATATTCATTTTCGAGAAAGTTTTGACAGTGAGAAACAAACTAAATGACGAATATCGCGAGATTCGTAGGTAAAATATGGGTTCATTTATTAACCGACGTCGTCCGCGGCGTTGCCGTCGTCGAAAGGAGGGAAAGCGACGTTCGAAAGAATAAAACAACATGTAAGAGTTGTATTGAGAATCAATACAAATACGGTGTTTCTGGAAATTTACAGAATGCAAAATCATTGAAAGAGAAAATTGGACAATTCTGATGTCATACTATATGTGGCCCCGTCCCTATCTTGATTGGCCTTTTTTGGATGCAACCGCGGGCGAAGCTTTCCCTACGACGCACGGTCGGCAAGGAAAGCTCTCCGTAAAAGGCTCGATATGCACTGTGAGTGGCAAGCCCACGGTCTTTGTTTTATGCCGTTTGTGTCTTGCGTGTAGGATCTTATTAGATGAGTAACGTGATTGTATGCTTTGCCGGTCATTCAAAACAGAGAGATTCAAATTGAGTCGCGTTGCAAGTGAACAGTGAATTTAACTGGGAAACGGTCAGAGGCGACTGCTCTGCTCTCTGCACTTCACTGGTATACCTTTCTAGATTAATAATTCATCCACAGAAGCTTTCATTCGACTGGCATCGAATTCTTTAGAGACAGCATAAACGAAATGAAAAAACACAGGAAATGGTTATTAATAATGCGGAGTACGATTTTATGAACACTTTTCAATGCCTTCTGCGGAGCTATGTTTATCCATAGGGTTACACCGGCTTAAGCTTCAGACTTTTGACCAAAGTGGTTCACCTTTCCTATAGCTAAATTGATCACTGATGCGCGTCTCTTTTCTAATTTGATGTATGTCGTAAAAGTAAAAGAAAGGGCAAACGAAGCGAAATGGCGTGCAATTGGCTAAGCTTTTTATTCATTAACTTCTTGGATCAATTGATGGACACTTTCAAATAACTAATTTACAATATCCCTTTCCTTTTAAATGCCTCTGGTCTAGACAGGGTATTTGTACACCCTTCTTTAACCCTTTCTTCCCCAGGAGTGACCAGCATCCAAATTCTCCCTACAATATCCTCCTGAATCACACATTGAAATAATGAGAATAAAGGAAATGATCACCAGGGAAGGAACCTTATGATTGGCTAGCAAATTCTCCTTGTCAGCACCTTAGGAAATGTATAAGGAACAGTGTGGAGAATATGCATATTGATGTTAGGATGTGAAGGGTTAAATGCAGTAGCAGCCTCTAGACCACCAAAACAGCACGCATACAGGTCACGTCTTTTTGAGAGAACTGTAAGTATTTCAGGATCTGATTTTGCAAGACTGCATGACTTTCATGACGTTTCCATATCCACGTGTGACGCTTACAACTTTTCCTTGGAGATTTCATTCATCAAAGAAAAATTTTTTCGATATTTACTTTAGCAAAGACAACCTATGGACGACGATGCTCTTCAGCTCCGCTCGCTTGTGCGTGATTGATCAGCAAGCCCAACTCATTTTTGCTCTGAGTCCGGTAGTCAATGCGGTCATAAGCTGATATTCTTAGTTATTTTAATTTAATAAATGGTATAAATCTGAAAATATTGGCGCTTTCCTCTCAATTCTGCACTATAACCTTTTTGTCTTGCATAATAGGAATTGGGAGTGACATTATTACCACACCACATACACAGCACATTCCACCAATTACCTTCCCTAATACTGATACAGGTACAACGTCACCATACCTGCAAAATAAAGTAAAACAAAAGGACAAATAGTTTGTTTGTTTAGCTACAGTAAGGACTGCGTGCGGTGTGTGGCAAAATTGAATGTTGAGCGCTGTTCGACTCGGGGTCGAAAACCAAAATCAATATGACCTCATGGGCCAGTCAGAACAAAGCAAATTGTACAAGCAGTCAATGAAAAGTAAGTTGGAACCCGATCGCTTGATAAGTTTTTGAGGCAGTCACAGAGCGCACTAAAGCAATCCAAGAGAATCGAGGATTAATTTCGAAGCTTGTTTGAATATAGATGGATGGGTTTCCAGTTTTCTGGTTTAGGCGACCTTGGAAGGTTTTTTTTTTCCTTCTTTTTCAAAGAAAATGTACAAAGTTACTTAAGATACAGACAGCGTAGTCGAGTGGTGAGACCGTCACGCTCGCAATGCGGAGGTCCTGGGTTCGAATCTTGTTTTGATTGAGGGAAATCATGGCTTCAAATCCTCAACCACGCTTATAAATAGCCAATTAATCTGCTTCCTCACTGCTTATTCTTTCGATTTGGTTTAATTGTTTGAGGTTATTTAAAGAGGGCCTTAGGTCTATCTTTGTTTTTGCCACTGTCAAATCTTACCTTCTATAAATAAAACCTACATTAGCATTATTAAAATACTTAATGGTACTCTATCTCGGTGTTTTTGCTTTTAGTAGATCTGAGAGAGCACCAGTATTAACTGTCGAGAGAAAACTTTCCCATGATAGTTTTCACAGAAAACCTATAATTCATTTGTTGTCGTTTCTTGAATATTCCAGAACTCATTTATTTGTTTTATTTTTCTCCGGAGAAAACAATGAATAACTTTCCTAGCAGACTGTTAATTTGTTTTAAAATTTGGCTACCAGACTGTTTGCCGATCTGTTCTGATGCCCATTAGTCAAAACACGATAATTGCCCTAAGCTTTATGAAGCCTTTTTGGACTTTTTTTTGTCTTTTGACATCATGCTTGAGACAGCTGCCCCAATCACTTTCAGATGGTAACAGGAATTGGTAAACGATCTAAAATTGAAACATCGTCATTTGAAGAAGGAAATATTACTGACACGTGAAAACATTGAATAAAAACTAAAATAGAATTAAGAATATGTAAACAGGTAAAATAGCAACCGCCTTTATGTAATTTCCCATTCACGTAAAAAAATGGAAGGTGTTCAAAATTTTGGGTTAATTTATGGGTTGTCACGTTGGGATAATATCACTGGCGCCTATGAGTTTTTAGATTCTTAGATGAAAAGAGCAAATATCAAAGCTTCTATCGTAAACGATAAGTATCGACTCAAGTATTAAAAAGCTTTTGAATTAACTTTGTATCTCAGCCAGACGCTTCTAGTTTTCTGTTATTTCAAATATTTTGCTATGGAAATAAAAAATTAAAAAAAAACACTTTTTTTTTGTGAATGGAATGATCGCGTGACATTTATTTTGATCAGTTACTGTCGATAACTCCACCACAAATACGAAATACATCCGAGAAACCGATCATTACGGCAACACATGCAAAACCTGTGTCTGTAATGTTACCTAGCAACCAGTTTTCAACCAAAGCGTAAGTGGGCATAGATGTAGATTTTCATTGTGTGGGTCTTTAACCGGGCTTTTTAGTTAAAGTGAATTAGAAGCTATTGGTAAAACTCTTGTTTTGAGCGCAAGAAAAATATCGAATGCCCACTAAAAAACCACATTGTCTATGCCCTTAGGGGATGTAACATTAAGGAATTTTCCTGTTGAGCAAAACAAGATAAACGTTCTTTGACTCAAAACACAATTGCAGCACATAGACCGGTAGTTTGCTCGTAATGGGTTTACCCGATCGATGTCTTAAGTAAAACTTGAAAGAGCTTAACACAAAACGTCATGAAATGTTTCGGTTCGTATACTAATAAGACTGTGTTTGCAGCCGATTAAAATTATATCGCCTTAGGCCTTGTCCAAGCATCTTGATGCAGCCGGTTTTTAGAAGCTCAAATAAAATTGATCAGTCAGTTCCGGGATTCAGCAGTTGTTTTAAACGTGCAATTCAATTCAGTCGTGCTAAACTTAACTTCATATAAAAAGGGCAAAATTTGCAAATAGCTGTAGACTCATCCTAGTAATTTGTGGATAGGCTTTAGCCTGACTAGAACAGGTCGTATAACGCAAGTCGAGTCATTGCTAGGCAAGGTCTCCCTGCTAAGTTTTATTTTGCGCCAACGTAGTTCAACCCATAAACCTCGTGTTATTGCCGCGCTGAGTCGAAAATAACCCAATTTGAATGACTATCAGTTATACCAATAGTAAATAAGGATTTGATAGACCTTAGATTAATGTATGATGATTTATTCAACTTCAATTAACTGCAATGTTGCCTTACCCGGTCGTCATCATCGTCACGCAAGTGTACCAGAGGGAATGAGGAATACTCCGGAAATCTTCCCCACTTTCCACAAAGTACAACACACTCCCAAACAGCAATATCCCTAGGGTGAACGTGAAGTACAAAAACAGCAGATCTGTTGAGCAGTTTCTTAGGGTATAGAGCAAAGACTTCAATCTCGTAGAGCCTCTGGTTAATTTCATTATCCGCGCGACACGTAGAACACGTAGAGTTATTAAAAGCGTAACGCTGTCGGTAGTTACGAACTGCGTCGCAATGAGCGATATATAGTAGGGCAATATTGCAAGTAAATCTATCACATTGAAGAAATCTTTCATGAATGCACAGCGTTTCTTTGACCAAGCGAATCGTATGAGGAATTCTACGGTGAATACAGCCACAAAGGTGGCGTCAAAGGCGAAGAACAAGTCGGGATAGAGCACTAAACATTTCACGCCATCCTCGCAGTCAATTGTCTCCACCGTTGTGGTAGCCACGCTTAGAACTATGAACAACCCATACAAAAAATAAAATAATCGTTGTGCTATTTTGGATTTATGCGGTTGGCATCTGCAATTTATTTCACACTTACGTGTACTCGAGCACTTTTCTGTTGAGTTTTCACTCTCTTCAGAGTGTTTCGCCCGTATAAATTCAGCTCTCTTATCCGACTTTTGTCGTGTGTTGCCGCATCGTTTCTCTGTCAATGGTACATGATTTGGGCTTCTACTAGGTTGTGTAAAGTTTTTTGACCTCGTCGCGGGAATCTTCTTTCTTTTAATAATCCCTTGTTTATTTTCTCGTTTATTCCAATCGAGGTAATTACCAGAATGTACCGCCTTCATGCTAGCTTTCCTCACGGCGTAGTGACACGGGTGTTTTTCTTTCTCATCAGTGTTTGTTGTGTACCAGCAACAGTCCTCGAGTTCACAAATAGGAATCCCGAAAAAGTCGAGCTCGTCCTTAAAAGCAACGGGACAATCGTCGGGCGATGAGTGAAGCTTCCCGCATTGGTAAAAATTCAATATGTATCGAAACAGATATGGGTCTCTATCGAAGAAATATTCCTTCTTAATAGGATCAAAAAACCTGGTTAACATCTCGCTTCCGAGAAGAGTATGTGGATGTCTTTGTAAACACTTCCTTTCTGTCGTATACCGTTGTCCGCTTACGTTTAATACAATACGATGCTTTTTGTGTAATTCGTTGTTGAAGTGAACACGCCTCGCCATGTATAGTTCACTAAATATCTCCTTCCGAAGAGCAGGCCGTCTTAGACTCCATGCTAAATTTTTATGTTTCTTTCATGGAACTTGAAATTCTGCGACGCGGTCAGTGGCTGCAAACCATGAACAAACGAATTATTCGATGTCTCGACTTTACCAAACGGTTCCCTGCAACTTGTTGGTTAAAACAATGCCAAGACATCGATTGACGTACTTGTAAATGACCAGGTTGTTATTATGAAGTTTAATAATCGTTTACCAATGGCTCAATATGCCAAACAGGAACCTTAAACTCGGGCACGCAGAAAATTAATCTTTTAAGAAACATTTAGTGTTCGTAACAGTCCATACGCATATGTAAATGACTCCTTGCTTGACAGTCCATATAGAATTTCATATTTGTTCAACTGTGAATGTTAATTTCCAGCGTTCAGCATTGTCCATCAACAGTCAGCACGCTGAGCCGTTTCGTTCGATATTTCGGCGCTTCTCCCGGTGGTCTCGCTATATCATCTCCTTATATCACTCGACATCCGGGTTAAAGATCGTTGCAATCGCTTCAAAATTTTTTTCCCAACGACTGCGCTACAGAGGGTTTCGCCTGTACTAAGTCCTTATTAAAAGCAGAAAATTGGCGTGGGTTTTGAATTTAAATTACTAATAGCAAAACAGGGCGACCATGTGGAGAAAAAAACATGGTGTATCTCAGTGGGTTTCTCCCGTCTTGTGGAGAAAATAAAATAAAAAGCACTTTGAGACGAACACAAAATTTGTAACAATTTGCGGGGACACCGACGTCTTTTTAACAATGTGAATAGATAATTATCCAGGGAAGGTATGAATTACAAAGCCATTTACAAGAGGCCTTGAACACATCTTAGTAAAATTGGATATAGCGTTTAGGTCACTGGATTGTACCTGATGTTGGAAATATTAATTATCGTGTTTCTGTTGCTGAAAAGATGTAGATATTGAATTTGCTTTTACCTCAAGATCATTAGCTAGAATCAACACATATTTCCTATCTGATATATCCTAGCTGTTCGAGGTTTTTAAGACTATTTATTGACTTTAATGCATTGTCATTGGACGCAGTCAAAAGGAGTCTGATTATAGGTGAAATTCTCCTTTCATACAAAGAAACCTGTCGTTGTCAAGAGGGGCTCCTTAAGTGCGGGAAAACAATAGGGTGACCTGCTATGCATTGTTTGGATGAAAAACAGTGCAGATGTTTTCTTATTAGTCATTATTAATTCACTTTTATGTCCTTCAAGAGCTTTTGTCGGCCTTAATATCAAACGTTTTAAAGTAGCTTAGTACTGACGGCTTTACAATTAGAATCCAATTATTGCTACCGTCACGAACTAACCAGAATTTTTCACGTGTAAATCTCGCGTATATCGCGTTATGCTGCGAAACCTTTTTTTTTTTTGGTTTTGTCTTTATTTGTTTTTTTCTGTCGTGGGGGATAACACGTATTTTTTATTTTGAAGCGTGCGATTTCACGAGAAGTTCCTCATTGTGGTGGAAAATTCCCCTTATAGAGCAAGCGTTTTCGAATCTGGTTTGAATTTCATTTGTTCGACAAAAATAAAAAACGACCCAGCGTTTGGAAATTAGTGTGAAAAACTCTCTCGGCTGTAAATAGTTGCCTGAGAGTTCATCGTCAATGGATGGAATCTCTTTAAAATGTTTGTAAATCTTAATGATTACAGCTTCAGTGTTCCACAAAATCCTCGTTCACTGGAACAAATTTTAAGCAAATATTTGGAAAGCTTGAATCGCTAGGCGGGGAATTTACCCTTCTGTTACAGCGCGCTTTTTTCATTCACAAAATCGAGATTCTCTCATTCAGACTCAATACAGAACTAGGCTTGAGACTTGCGTCGATGATTTTAATAATAAAGCTCGTTAGAATTATTTATATATTCGTGTTATGTTTGTGGTGGTTGTCGGGACAAAGAAAAAAAACAAGAAAAGAGCTTTGTTTAAACTTGACATGTTTATCCTAAATTTTTCATGTTCACTCTCTGGACTCCCTGTTTATATCTGCCATTCCCCACCATTCCGAGTCAATGTTGATACTTTCCAATTTTTAAGCCCATTCCATTGGTATCCTGTATCCTGCACAACAAGTATCCTTTCAAGGTTATTATTAACATGACAAAAGATTAAATTCATTACTGCGCGGCTTTCAAGGGTTCAGATCACAAGCATATCAAGTAACTAAATACAAAAAGCTTCAAAGCTCGAAAATTATAGTTTAAAACTAAATCTGATGTAGTAGCAGGATTTATTAGATGTGATATCTCATACATGGTAGCCCTGATACGTGGAAAAATTGTCTTTTTCGCAAATTGACAATTAACAACAATTTACCTAGACGTCTTCGACCCCAACGTAGCACCCCCCCTCCCACCCCCACCTCCCCCTTTTTCACTGGCCCACCACCGCTACCATTGCATACTCTGTTCTCACTGCTGCCTGATACTCAAAGAAATGAGAAAGAGGAGGTGGCTGAAAGAGCATTTTTCCAGCCTGTTGCTCCAAGAGCTGTTTTATTCCACAATTTCCCAGAACATTTGTATTCATCTAAGCGGTTGTTAATCAATCCCTCTTCAGCGCGAAACTCGAAACTTAAACACTTAAATGAAGTAATTAATCAAATTAATCCAATTGAAGTACACATTCACCTTTTAGCACCCTCCCCGCCTCACTTCCAACTCGCCCCTCTCCAACTCCCCCTCGCCCCACTTCCAACTCGCCCCTTTCCACCTGCGGTTTTGTATAATTCTGTGTGACATCTTTACTAACTGGTTCTTTTCCCTGGTGCTTTTCTCTATGGTTTTCCTCAGAAAGCTTAAACTAGCTTTCCAGTTGGTTGGTCAAAGTCATGACCATTTCTTCTCTCAAGGGTTCCCTGGTTTTGACGTTACCCGATTATTTGGCGAATGCTTTAAGTAGTTAACGCAAATCTCCTCTTAGCTTTAGCCTAGCTTTTCAGCTTGGTTGTATATTGAACAAAAATATCCCATGTTGCCCTGCGTCTGGTCAGTAACAGGTCACAGATGACGTCAAAATGTGGTAAAAACAGAAAAGGGAAACTGATGTTTTTACCACATTTCGACGTCCTATGTGATTTCTAAGGAACTTTAAACAATGAGGAGAGGGTCCAACACAGGTTTGGCCGAAGTACAAAGCCGAGGTACAAAACTAAATGTACAAAGTTCTAAAGTGCACGTGCTCAGCTATTGTTCTGTTCATTTGATTTTTTGTTTGTCCACAGACGGCAATATGGAATCTATCTAAAAAAGCAAAAGGCTATTAGTGGTGACGTCTTAAAATTGATCACTAGTCATCGCATCAGAACCAATTGAAATTTGTTTACAATACAGGGTATCATATAATTGGTGGATAATCACAACGTATTGAACACAAAGTTAGCACACGAGAGCAAAAGCTTTGCCACTGTGATGACAATTTTATTTTTGCTTTCCGGCGCGCGCAATGATTTCTTTAGTATTCATAATTTTTTTGGATAATATGTAATTCTCTGGTTTTTAGCCTCAAGAGTCTTAACTATTGTTATTAGCTATCTGAGTACAACATGTAATAGCAAAATGCATCAAGTCTGTGCGTTCATCACAAGCTGACTTTGCTGCGCTGTAAAATTGAACAAAATTTTCTGAATTTATCAGTTTGAAATAGCTTCCTTTTCTGCGGAAAATTATGGTACAGAATATAATAGACTATGGTATTATCTAAGAGGTCATAAATGCGATGTATTATCAAATGGCGTATGTGCACTAGCACGTGGAGTAAATTTGAGTTGGGGAAGTGGAGCAGATTAAAATGGCAGAATATAACGAGATGTCCTATTTGCAATATCGATTGAAGTCGATATCAGTCAATTCCAATTAATTCGCTGATCTCTAAAATCGATGACTTATCTATCTGGGATATTTTTGTAACTTTGTAGGCATGATCGAGATCAATTGACTGTTTTTCGTTATCACGATTTTCTTGTCAGATCAATGATTTTGTGTTCTTTTCATCCAAGAAGTCAGCAACTTTTGTGAAATAATGTTAAGTACTTTTTGCGTCAATTAATACTCGGCCCGCTTTCATAGGGTGTAAGATATCGTTTCCAGTCAATATTAATCGATTATTGGTTATGCATTGGCCCGCATCAGTCGATAACCTTTGATATCCGATGCTCGATTTCACTGATTAAGAAGCCTTTTTGCGTTTTGTCTCGTTAATACAGAATTACTCACTAAATCTACCGTTGAAAGAAAATGAAAAGATTGTGGTTCTATTCAACTATTCCACTCTCCCCTTTAACACTACCGACCTAAACATAACTGAAGCGCAATGATGGACCTTGACAAATATGACCAGCGGTTATGTAACAAAATATTATCTCGAATTCATAAACATCGATTATAGCTAAAAAACTTACCTATAGTATGGCTAACGTTTCGAGTACACGTTAGAGCTGTTTTCGCTCTCTCTAATATGAAATTAAAGAATTTCTTTCTGAAAAATAGTAGAAATTCTAACCAATAATACCTCTGAATTGATATATAGACTAGAGAAGATGGGGGCTGTGGGTTTTTTTTTTTGTTTTTTGTTTTTCACAATAACGCACTTTTCGATTGGGTGTGGTTCTAATCGCAACGCCCAATCACAGCAAAGAAAAGTATTTCGTTTGATTAATTGAGAGGGCGATGCTACTTCATTGCATGCTGAAGTACTCTATCAATCAAGTTGTTACGCATCGAAATAATTTTAAAAATAATTGGTCCACTTTAAATTGATTTCTTGGCGGTCTAACGTTTGGCTCTGAACCTCGCAATGCGAATGTCACTGAATGGTGCAACAAGATCGAATCGTGAAATGGGCTAATTTTCGTTGAGAAAAAGCATTATTGAGACTGAAAGGGATTTGAAAACATCATGCCTAATGATTTAATGTCCAATGTTATTTCCCATGAGGTTCGAGTTATCACCATTCGTTTCACCTTTAAAGATCTCCCTTAGTGAACAGCGCTTTTCCTCCAAACAGGTTGCGCACTCCACATTTGTCTTTTCACCAGGCCTCCGCTTCCTTCTTGCTGTCACAGATTCCAACGTGCATGGTACTTGTTTTTCTTGCAGGATTGGAATCGGCAACGCAAGTAAAACTACTCCAGAAACACAGCAAATGGAACCAACTATCTTACCAAGAATCGATGACGGCACGACGTCCCCGTAACTACACGGTGATAAACATAATACAACATATATATTAGAACGATTGAATCACTCGATTAATTACGACACAGAGCAATTTCTAGCTAACGAGAAACATATTTACGTTGCAGCTACGTTAGGTATATACAGTTGATACGAATAAAAAAGCGATCCTCGCAGTTATGAACACTACTAAACTAGTAGTTGAAATAAGGCCTGAAAAAAAATTCAGGCCCGTACCGGATTTAAACTCATAACCTCTGCGACACCGGTGAGCGTTCTACCAACTGAGCTAATAAGGCAACTGAGAGCTGGTCATTATGTTGGATCCAACCAATGAAAATTAGTTATCGTGGTAACCTGAGTATTGAATTCTGCGTATGATTTTTGCGTGTGAAAATTAGTTATCGCAGTCATTAAAGCATTGATTTCTATGTGTTTGAGCGGTATTTATATAGAATGAAAATGCATATGATTTAAGATTGGCTCGAAGGTTCCCTTAGGATATTTGCACTCAAATAAATTTGACGCTCTAATGAGAATTAGATATCCAGCAATCTAACTCTAGATCTTCACTGTGTTTTACTCTCAATTTAGTTTTTTCATTTTTTCAATTTCTTTTCCTAGAGTCGCCGATTAATCTTTCCCTTTTTTGCCTTTGTGAGATCGTTTCGTTTTCCTGTTCATCCCTTTCACCTCTTTGCCTGTAATAATGTAATTCTTCATTTTGCGACGAAGTTAGCTACTGGCCCTACAGACTGTTTTCACACAACGCTAGAATTCAAGAGTCAGTGTGGAGTCCATTTAACCCTGGAGCTAAATTAGCCATTGAGCCGGCTGAAAGCTGGCAATACAAAGTATCTTTTTAAGTCGGTCGACGGTGAAAATTAAAGGCATTGTCTTTTCTCGCTTGAGTCATTGAAATTGTCAGCAAATACCGCAAGGTTTTAGATCTTATACAAAGAGCTTTAATACAAATAATACTTTGCCTAGCAGCTGGAGACACTCAATTGCAATTTTGAAAATATCGTTCTCAGCAAGGCTTATTTTATTGTAAAGTTCAATAAACCTCGAGAAGTGCTGTGGATTTTAGGGCGATTTGCGTACACAAAAGACACTTAATACTAATTGAAATCTCGAGCTTCGAGTATATTCATAGTTATTGCCAAACTTTCCCTTAATTTTTACCGTAAGAAAATTAAAAAATTGAGTGTTAGATCAATTTTGTATCGCTTTCATGTTATTCTGGAATAAGCGGACCAAAAAACCACAGATTGGTTTTTTAATTTACGTACCCACGCATAATTAATCGAAACGGCAAGAAACCGCCCAAATACCTTACTTCTAGGTGTGATTTTTTTCAAGAACGAGAGAAAGCTAAATGCGATCAATGGATCTCTTTAAATTGTCACAGCTTTGGTCCCAATACTTGAGGATCCAAATTTAAAAACCGTTCATGGTTTGCGTCAATTTTTGTTCAGAATTGTAAGGTAGAAAAATTTTGAAATTTTGATTTAACGAGAGTGAGAGTAATCCTCTGGTGATAATAAAAGCTCTTTACAGTAATAAGAATAACTAACACAAATTTTACATTTAAACATAAATTGCGATACTTCGATCGCAAAAAAATTATATAAACAAATGATCCTTACCCCACAGTCATGAGAGTGACACAGATGTACCAAAATGATTCTGGAATACTTGAAAACTGCGGATCCCCCTCCGCGAGTTCTAAATAATAAATCGCTGTTCCAAATAAGATTATCGCCAAGAAACAGATGCAGTAGAGGAAGACGATGTCGACAGCACATCGCCGTAAAGTCAACAAAAGGCACCGAAGTCTTCGAGAGTTCCGGGTGAGTTTCAGAATACGAATCACTCTTAACACCTTAAGTATCTGCAGAAAACTTGTCTCCCCACCAAAACTTTCCACTACCAGAGTTAAATAGTAAGGAACTATTGCTAATAAATCGATTACGTTCATTGCGTCTAACATAAATTTCTTCTTTTGCGGACAAACGTAGAACCTAATCAAGAGCTCAGCTGTGAAAATGATGACACATATTGACTCAATGGTGAAGAATATTTGGTGGTGTTCCTCTCCGCACGTCGATGTTTCCCCGCAACGCAGTGTCTCCAATGAAGCTATTAAAACACTTACAAATATGAAAAACCCGTAAATTATGTGGAATATCACTCCAGTATTAGTCGTCTTCGAGGGGCCTATGGTTCGCCAAATCTTCTGCTTAAGAGTGAGTTTTGGTTCGCAATGTAAGTCGCATAAATTGCCGTTGCAATTTAAATATTCCCCCTTAAGTTCGTCATTGTCTCCTTCGACGAGAACTCCTTTCTCTTTTGGGCTGCAATGATCCCAGCAGCAATTGTTTACATCGTAAATTGAAAACCCGTAAAATTGCAATTCCTCCTCGAAAGCCGCGGGACAGTCTTCTTGCGAGCAATGAAGCTTGCCATAACGGTAGTAATTCAGTACAAACTTGAACAGATATGGGTCTCGATCAAGAAAATACTCCTTCCGTCGCGCGTCGTAGAATTGCTGCATCGTATCGATGCTTCCCAACAGAGAGTCAGGAAAGCGCAACAGTGTACTTTGCCACGTTTGGAACTTAATTCCACTCACGTTGATCGTCAAACGCCTGTCGTTGGTAGAAGCAAATGACCCTTTCACCCGCCGGTCGTTTGTAGACCCAATAGAAGTTCTGGGATAATCGGAAATTGATTTTCGCTGGTTTTTGTTATTGTTAGAGATACGATGTTTCTTAAATAATGCACCCGAAACGCTTGTGTGAAACATTGATGGATTTCCACACCAAGATCATCAACGTTTGTCTTAGTTAAAGCCAGTTTAAAATCATGTCGTAGTTACTTCCAGCGTCGGAGTTCTTCTTGAAATGCACTGTTTGTTTTTTTTTCAAGAGCAGTGTTATGACCTGTTCAGTTGGATCACAGTTTTGAACGTGCTGTTTACGAGACCGAGTCCTCTTCAAACAAGCTTCTCTGTGATCTTTGAGATAAAAGGCGGCCACGTGTTCGATTACAAAAACGATTGATTCGAAAACAGTACAACAAAAACTTTAAAATTACCATATGTTTAGCTTCGAACAGAAAGACGTCTCCTTTCTTTTTTGACAGAGTATTTCATTGGTTCTGCTAATCGCCAACTTGGCTTTTACGCCCTCCTAATAAGCTCGCCGCAGTGGACCTGCAGATAAGAGATTGAGCAAAATATTGTATTCGAGTGAGTAGAATTGAATTTTGATGATAACTTGTTATCATGCTAAAATTTGTGTCAGGCAATTTTCTAAAAACACAGCGATAAAACCACTAATTATGAACGGGGCATTGAATGTCTTAAATTTATGAATTGTTTTCTCTATGTACGCTGTTATGTTATTTCTGTTTTTCAAAATAATCCTAATGTCTCTTGACATAATAGAAAGATAAATACATAACAAAGGAAAAAAAGCGACTTGTTTGATCTCTTTTAAATTTTTTTCCACATGCGACACAGTCTGCAGAGACTTGACAGAAAGCTGAATTTATCCATGACAGATTTCTTTTTCAATTCAATTTCAACAAAACGTTCTCCATAATATAGATCACAAAGAGCATTTTGTCATAATTCATGTTATGTTTCAAAAACGCTTTTAACTTTAAGGGTTGTGCTAATGTAGTGCGGTTTTGTCACCTCTTAAGTGAAATTAAGGTGCTCGTCGTTGCGGCAATAAAAGCACTAAACAAAGTTTACGATACTCCGGACTTATTTGCATACGACGGTCTAATCGCCTCCCGATGCTAGCAGTTATAAAAGAAACTCCAGGAGTTTTTGGTCGTTTCCGATTCCGTTGAGAATTTCCAGCGTGAGCGACTCATTTTAAATTAAAATTTCATTAGCAAAGCCATAAAAACAATACATTTTTAGAAGGTGCAATACATGTACTTGGCATGAATATGAATAAACATGATAAAATATAAAAAATTTTTAGAGTTTTTTTTTCTTTGTCGTTTACAAAACATCAAGAATGAAAGAAAAGAGAGTGAGTTAATTTGCCTTTGAGCACACAAGGAAAGTTACGGTCGAAATGCAAAGCAAATTTTTACATTCATGTTTCGCTTCGTTTTATTTTGAAATCAAACAATATGTTTCTGCAATGAAGCTCTTTACTTATAGCTCTGTGGACGCCATTACACATCTATCAAACAATTAATTGATCAAAAAAATATGGTGGATTTTCGGATAACAGCACTCGGCGAAGACTATAGAGAAGAATCCATTCAAGATGTGAGATTGCTAGAACTGTAGGAACAAAACTCCAAACTGAACTTGCTGAATTTCTCTTCCTTTCTTCCGTTGTAATGTCTTTTTTAATTATCTTTTTTTTTATTTCTGGTGAATTTTCACCCCTCTAACTCTCAGAAGATGGGATTTTTTTGAAGATTGCCGATTAAACGAAAAAAGTCGTTTTAATAGTGAAACACTTGGTGCGATGACATCTTCAACTCGAAGCAAATCTGAAATTAAATCCCTCAATTTCAATAACTTGGCCCCATGTATACTTTCAATTAACTAGGCGGGATCTTAATGAAGCAAATAAAATTACGTTTGTGGTACACTACATGACCTGACTTACTCAGCTCGATGGATTTTCTCTTCCTCACTCGTCACCTCGATTAAAGTTCTGACGGAAAAACACACGGGACAATGGCCGAGGCACCCTGTCAAAAACTGTTTTTCAGCTTTTATTTTAAATAATTTTTCTCACTTGTATCGAATTAAAGCATCTCCAATTCCGGTTTTCCTTCGAAGGGTGTCCGCCATTTCCGCCGTTTTAATTATATTTCGCTGTCGCTTCTTTTAGACATGCCGCAAATAAATATAGTTGGAAAAAAGGAAAACATATCTAATTCCGAAAAGGTGACAAACCTTTCACCTCTTCGGTGATATATAATTAATTTTACATGAATAAAATCAAGAAATATTGGATAAAATGGAAAAAAGTGCAACAAATGTCATGCTAAGTAGGTCGATCAGGGCCTCAATTTTGTTTTCAAACTTTGATATCAGTAGCGGCCGTTCTTAAAGCCGTGTCCTGTTTTGTTTTTGTAATCTGTCTCTTGGTGCCTTGGTAAATGTTTTTGTTGGCGATTTAGGGGTCAAAAAGAACACGGAATTAGTTAGGAATTATGGAAGTTGCAGATCAAGGATATAAATTATGTTTTTTGACCGAACTTTGCGCGTTGTCCAACCATAATGCAAGATTATATCGCCAGCACAACATTTCCCAACATGTAAATCGTTGCCTTATGACATAACACTGAGCCTCACAGCTAAGGACTGCTTATTTGTTTCTCGGCTTATTTTTGGTTGTTTGCTTTCGATTCATTTGCTCTTCTCTTGATTTGAGGGATGTTTAAAGTTGAATGTCAGTTTAAACAGTTACAAAATTCAAATATTTAAACAGTGAGGCTGCAAATGTTCGATCTCTTAGACTCCTTACGCGATGAAGGAGCTAAATCGCGCTGATTTGAGCCGTCCATTCTTACTGCGACAAGAAATATTACCGTCAAAGGAAGAGGAACTACAAAATGTTAGATTGAGAAGAAAGAACAAAACAAATAACAATTAGTAAATCAAGAAAGAACGAAGATGGCTTTGTGTTAAGAATCGCAATGATTTGAGCCGTCAAGACTGACTGCAACAGGAAATTATATGCACCTTAAAAGGGAGAAGAACAACCGAGTTCGATTGGGAAGGTAGAATGCGACAAAATGGTACGAATAAATCGAGAAAGAACGAGGATGGCTACGAATGGAGAAAACTAGCTTGGATTGCCAAAAGATAACCTAAAAAATCTAGCCAGACATGTTCAACAAAACAAACTGTGTCCTAACTCTGTTGATACCAAGGGCCAAGCTTGATTGTGTGAGCCCAGCAAATTAAAGTGGCCTTTCTCACGAGTTTTTCCAACAATTTTGAAAAGAGTGGAATACGCTTCCACCACAGTTCATCGCTGCAATGTTGCAACCTTCTAAAAGATATTTTACGGACAAATTTGAAAATCAGGTTTTTACCAGACACAAGAAATTTTCCTCCACATGACACAAAGCTAGGCACAGTCTCAGTTTTTCCTGTGAAGGTCACCTTTTTTCACATTTTGCCTCAGCCAGAGATAAAAAGTCATTTAGTTTAAAAGTCTCGGCAGCTGCCTCAATAAGCGTTATAGCACACCATGGTTTTTTAAATACAGATGAGATAAAAATTGCAACTCCGTTATTACAGACACCACAAAAAGTCAACAATTATCACGCCACACGATTTTTGAAAATCATTAGCGAAATAACCAATCAAAAAGCCAAAACAAATCTTCTCAAGTAATACCACGCATGCTCAAACAATTTGGCATATCGGTATATGATGTTCACAGTAGGATTTCTTCACCTTGACTGTGACAGTTGCACGGTCGCCACAACTATGAGGTAGGATACGCGCTAAAAGCTTTTAACAAATTGACAGAGTTATTAACTGAAGGACCTGTTTAGTTGCGTCGGCGGATAATCGAGGAACTGAGCCGATTATCAACAGGAAGGATATGTAAACTACTTCATAATGCCATCATCATGCTATTTTATTACATTAGGGCAACAGGAAACGCAAAATGTTATGGTGTTATACGGTATAACAAGGCAAAAAGTACGAACGGAAAAAAAACCGATAACATGACCTCACGGAACGATTTTAACGTTGATTTGTTCAAGTTTTCCTTTGGCTTTTCTGCGATGGACTTTTGAATAAAACAGATATTTTTGTGTCTTTGATTCCTTGTTTGTCACAAAGGACATTTTTCGCTTGTGTTGGTTCCTCCTTCGCGCACGCCTTCTGCAATTGATATGATTCTCCAAGAATACCGTGGGAATGTATATTTCAGAAACCATAACCCGAAAAGGTAAAAGTAGAATCAAAATGGCATAATGAATCCCATTTTGCATGGCTCAACTTATGTTATAATAAGTATAGGAAATCGTATGAACGCGAGTGCATTTCGTGATTTATGGGCACGAGTGATGTTTTGAAAGTTCTCAAAATTGCACGAGCCGTAGGCGAATGCAATTTGAGAACTTTCAAAACATCACGAGTGACCATAAATCACGAAATGCACGAGCAGGTTCATACGATTTTTTATTTATTAAATTCTCGACAAAATTACTCCAACATTTTATCGAGTTGTTCGTGCTCGTATTCTTCCATTTTTGGGTTTACTTTTCGTTGAGTCGCCCATGTTTGCCAGACATTTAACCAGGTCTGTGTAGCTTTCAACGTGTTTTTGTTTTTCGCATTTTCTTTAAGTTGCTCAACGATGTTTTGGTTTGACAAAGCAAACCGGCTGTCAGCCATTTTTTTATAATTTGGTGTTCAAATTTGGCGCTTCCCCGGTGTTTCCATGGCAACTTCTCCGTATTGCACTCTATAACCTCTATTGCACTCTATAACCTATTTATGCATTCATCATTGACCAATCAGAAACGCAATATTTTGTTGAGTATATAATAAAGTTCGGATATAACGCGCGCTGTCATCGGTTGAAACAGCGTGCTCTATCTGAGTATAGAACATAGGGAAAGACAGCTAAAGCCGTCACCCTAACTGCCTAATTGTACTGTGATCGACCATTTCCCAGACCCCTCTCTAGCTTTTTTTCATTAATTAAAAGTGAAACACTCGGCCAACACTCGTGTAGTATATATAGTTTCGTGTTCACAAACAAAACAAAACAATCTTGATGACTACGTCTCGTGTTTCTCCCTACACTTCTTTCGTGCTCGAACCGCTTCCTGTGTGCTTTACAACAGAACAGAGCACAGCCAAGGCTTCTCTATTTGTTAAATAAAAGTGGAGATTTTGCACATTGCTCGTATTTTTAGTTAAACCATCGAGCAAGATGGACGTAACGACTTTTATGAAGATAGGGCAGTTTTTCTAGCTCTGTTAAGTTGAGATCAATCGACCAGTTCTACTCAGCGAAGCTCTCTTCAAACAAAATTGTAGAATATAAATCAGAATCTTGACCTTAATTTAACTTTTTCCCGTTCTGACTGAGAACTTCCCGTACCGCTAGTAATTAGAATATGCAACAGTTGACCACATCAATAAACTAGCGGCATACTTTGATGTTTTGATCTTGGCTATAAATGAGGAGAAGACACAGGAATTGTTTAAAAAATGAGATTGATTAATCTATCATATACCGCGTTTGACCGAAAACGTCTTCCTTTCATAATTCCAGAAGATAATTACGGCATAGCCTGTACAAACTGATCACGTTATAACGTGAAAAAAAGAATCAGTTGAAATCCCACAGAGAATGCTTTAGAGTTTTTAAGTTTGTGCTTGTATCTGCGACTTATCATGATGAAATACGAAAAGACACAGCAGGGTCCAAAACACAACTTTCTTTGGTGTTTCCGTGGAGACGTGGAGTTATTCGTCGTAAAAGTTTGTCTTATAACTAGAGCTCTGATATCAAATTCATTTCCATATATGTATATGTTTGTGCGTGCTTGATAACGCTCAATTTTTAGGATTATTCAAATTTTTTTCCTGAAAGTAAGACGTTGAAACCATCTGCAAGGAAACTAAGAACAAAAGAAAAATGGCGTATAGACCAAACAACGTTTTTTCTCTTAAAATCTAAAACCCTGAAGGAATGACGGAACAGTAAGAGCATTAAATGTCTTATTTCGCTGAAAAGACTTGATTAACTATGCGATCACCTCGGTTATTTAATGCATGAAAATCTCTCCTATTAGGAGATCGTTGAGTCTTCAAAAATTTGAATTTCCATTCTACTCTGAAACCTTTACGTGAACAAGTTTTCGGGCGTGTTTTGTATAATTGCACGCGCGTAAGATTAGCTGTTATATTCAAAGGGATCCGCCATTTATTACGAATGTTATTAGAGAGATCTCGAGAATCAAAGTATGGGAAAGATGACCTTTCTGCAACGATAGCATTTTTTTACGGCTAAGACCGCGAGCTTTTTCTGAGCTCAGTCAAGATGGCTTCTGAAAAAGCCAACTAAAAGTCATATTACATTTTGCATGTCATAAACGCTTCTTATTCCCCTAAAGTGTTTATCGTTATGTGCGGGCTTCTTATTGGTTGTCCGAGGGCTGAGATATTTAATGGATTATATCAGGACTCATTAGCAATATTGGCTAATGCGGAAAGAAAAATAAAGCTTTTCAGGTTTTTTTTTCTTCTGTTTATCCACCATTTGCTAATGGCCAGTAATAAAATCAAACAAAAGAAATCTAGGAGACCTGTCTCAATTCATAGATAGAATATGCCGTTAAGATATTTGTATATTGTCTATCAGTTCTCATTTTGCTCTGTAAAAGTTTCCGTGAGAAAAATTAAATGGCATTGATGTGCAAATGCACAAAAATTTAAAAGCTTCAGGGTATTTACTTCCCATTATCTCGCGAAAAGAAAAGTCCATTTAAATATCGTTATTTTGACGGTGAAATATTCGAACATAAACTTGTATGAATTACCTCCTGTTGTAAGGGATAAAAGTGTAAAAGTTAAAGAAGACCTCAAATTTACAATAAAAAAATAATTGTGTACGTGCTTTTTAAAAAATTTAAATTTCATAATGACAGGCGGATAGCATTTCCATTAACCGAACAGCCATCAATGATCGCAGACAGAAAAGTTAAAGAGATAAATTACATGGGCTCTCACTTTCGTTATCAGGCAAAGCTATCCTCTTGATCTTGAATTATTGAACCTTTTAGTTCACTTGGTAGAATTTTAAATCAATTTCAACGTACCGCTCTTTAAACTACGGTATTTGGGTGGGCATTGACAACTTATTCAAGGGCACGAGTGAACGTGTCACCAATGGAACAGAAAGTAGAAAACTAGTTACAAACCTAATGAATGAGAGCTTACAATCCCCTTCTCTGTGTCTAAATTTTACTTCCGAAAACTGATACTTCCCTTTTATCGTCCTGCTTGTCCCTCCTTTTAAAACAACATTATATTGAAGATCACCTGCTTAGCACCCTTGCTTTAGCTAGTTTCACGATTTAAAGACTGACATTATCTTCCCAAATCGATAAACCGCTGGACAAGAGTTCTGGAATAAATATTTCAACTATTGCCACACGTGAATTTTTCCAAACTATACAAGTCTTTACTTTAGAGCCTCTGTGACCTTATGGCGACATCACTTTTCCTTCTGAGATTTATGTTTCCTCAGAAGAAAATAGGAAAGTGTCAAACCACAAGCCATATAATATTCATCTCTTCACTGCTTTAAGTTGAATGTTGCTAGGCAACCTATACACTTGTCTTTCTTTCTCTCCGCGTGTTTCTATTTCTTGGAAACCTGTACGAGCAACTAGGCCTTACTGATAAAGCCATTCTCGACTCAAATAATGATTTTCTTGTTTTAATACAAATATGTAGGTGTTTATTTATCTATTTATCATTTGCATTTTTGTTTTGATACTATAGTTTGTGAGTGGCGATGTGATTCCCTCATTTTGGCGTGTGTGTTCTCAGGGGACTGATTTGTTTTCAAAATGGCGGCATAGGCAATCAAGGACCTTAGAACTTCGAAACTCGGTTAGTTGAAAACTGATATACTTAATTTTCAGGAGGGGGGGATAAAAATAGATATCTGTGGTATAATTCTGTTTTAACTTTCATTGACGTCCATGGCTTACGTATTGTCAGGAAATTTCACTCCCAAAGATCAAGGGTGACGTAAATGGCTATTTTGATGCGTTCTGAAGGACATATTTTACATACATATTAATAAAATTTTTTCTTTTCTTTTCCCTTGGCAATTGGAAATGAGGATAAAAAAGACTTTTAATCCAAGTTTCGCATGCATTGCAGTCGTTTAGTTTAATTGAAATACAGTCTTGATTTAAATACAGCCCACAGAAGTAGCCATCTCAGCACTAGAATTATCGTGAAAGAGACAAACGGGGGCGTTACACATCTTTTAAGAAACAGGATTGAAAGTCACATCGAATGAGCAGAATTTCGGATTCAGAGGCTTTACCTTTAAATTTAAACCTCCCCAGTCACTTTAAATACAAGTATTGGCGCAAATAATCGAGGTAAAAAGATTTCACTACTGTGATGTAACGGGAATAAACTTTCAGTCCTCCCAATTTTCAAAACTTCATCTTTGCTCTTCAATCGTTTGCTTTTTGGCCTTCAACTCTACTTTTTAAGTGCTATTTAAGAGGCCAAAAATGTTTAGGCCCTCTTTGGCGACGGAAAGTTTGGGAAAAATCACGCAATGCCTTCACAGAGTGGACAAATATATTCAGAAATGGATATATTTCATCCATAGAAAAGACTTTACAGCCTAACTAGGCATTTATAGGTATATAACATATTACAAAAAGTAAAGTAAACATGCTCACAAACCGTTTCTGTCCACACATTCTGTCGCGTCGTGAAAGGGTGCTTCTTGAATGAAAAATTTCTTATCAGGACACCGAAACTTGTCAGTGTTCTGACACTATTTTTAAAAAAGGGAGTTTGAAATTAAAGTCCTTATTGAATTCATCTATTGAATTGGCGACAATACTTCGAACGTAGGACGACCTGTGACGCATTGACGTCATTTAAAGACCCGACTGTCAGGTAATAACGTCACGGATTGCCTCGTTAGAGACCGTTTTCGTCTGGAAGGTCCTTAAAATAAACACATTCGACTATTGAATCCTACGCATTATACAGTCTATACATTTTACAGGTCGATATCCACAAGGACGTTCTCTTCTGGCATTTGATGCGGTGGCATTCTGGTAAAATTCAATATTGGCTGTCAATCTCTACAATGGATTGAACTGAGTGGATTTGTGAATAAATCGCACTACTGAGAGCCAATCAGATTGCATAGATCAGCGATTTCAAAATGGATATAATAAATCCTGAAATTGGTGCCGTTATAATCCGAAATTCTTGTCCTTCTTAAAAACTTATGACATAGAGAAATTTTGAATATGTCAAATAATTGTTCGAAAGTTTTTTTTTCTTATGGGAAAGATTTCCAAAACCAGAAGTTTCATCTACACGAAAATTTTAAAATTTTCTGCAATAATATCTGAAGAAGTAGCTTGTTCCAAGATCTTACTCCAAGATCTCCGTTAATATCACGTCCCGTTAAATCTATACGAAGTGTTTGTTTTGATTGTAATAGGAAAATATATGTCATATAATAATCAGGTTTTACACGAATAGACTAGAATAGTGGCGAACAGTTACCATATCCTCGTTATTACAAATCGCTGTAATTGTGTGAAGTTGCGTAAAACACTGAGTAGACGCGTCTCCGTACTCAGTTAAAAAAAGCATACTCGCGCATCGCGACTCTGCAAACGAAATTCAGCTCAACCGGTGAAGTCCTAATCCGGTTTATTCTTTGCAAGTATTTGAACCGTGTAACGAGTCTTGAAATTGAAAATTTGCATCAAGTTGCTAAATTCGAAGGATTCGGGGCTAGTGGCCAGAGGCATTTCGATTTAAGAATGATTTTGAAACAAACGCTAAAAGTCTTCTTAAATACAACTTTAGCGGAAGCTCTTCTAAATTCACATACCTTGTTCTCAAGCCAGTTGAGAAATATATTGAAATTTCCGCAAAAAAAATGTACATTTTTGTGGATTTGGGTTCTGATTATAAGGCATGATTCTTACCTCGTCTGTGGCAACTGAGACGTTATTGTCTCTTAAATACGCCTGCGCCATATTAATTCAGAGAGCCAAAAACATCACGTATCTCTGACCAATTTACAAACCAAAATCTCTCTGTTTTGCATATTTTGAACAATTAAACACATTTGTACATCTTTTTTCGCCTCTTGGCTTAAAGTATCCAACCAGACAATCACCATATCCAAAATCATCCCGGTAATTCGTATCCAAATTTTTATCCGCTTATCAACTTAATTAACGGAACTGAATCGCGTAAAATGACCGGATTATTCGTTATTCCTCGCTTGAAATTGCAGACGAATTCCATATTGTGTTTACATGTCCTTTTCCTGACAGAGAAGTTCTCAGGGGAAATAATAATAATTTTACCCACCTGCGTCACGACAAAATTTGATACGAGAAAAAAAAAATTGCATGAATTATAAATTTGCACTGAGAGCAATTAAGATTTTTTTTGTTCACCGTCGTGGCCTACAGTGTTACAGTAATCCCTACTATCACTTGAATTTTAACGCAACCTTTGATTCTCTCAGCTAGCGTCGTAAAGTTTTAAAAAGGAATGTGGATAAGAAAACATAGCGCAAGTTGCATAATCCGTTTAGAGTTCCCTCTGAGGTATTCATAATCGTGGTGACATAATTTGTCACGTGTAAACGTGGGCAAATTCAAATCGTTGCGAACCTTGAATCCAACCTTTTTTTGCCTCTTCTTGTCTTTCGAGGGTTTTCTCTTTTGAATCATATTTTCATTGATGTTTTTATTTCTCCCTTTACATTCTGCGAAGTTTTCTCTCAACCTGAAAAGCATGACATCAATTAATTTCCAAATCGATTGGTGGAAACAGTTTATTTAAGTGATTTCTTTATTTCTTTTTCTTCTCCGAAGCATTATTTTTCCTCAACACCGTAAGACATCTCACATTTCCTCTGTAATAACTAAGAAAGTTCGTCCTGTAGAAGAACACAATAGGCTCAAAAGCCCGCTAATCGTTGGTGCATTTGCAGAGTAGCCTGTCGTTTTAAGAGAGGACTCCTTGTCAATTTTATCTTTAAAATTTGCTTCCTTTAACAGTGTTTGTTTTGTTTTTTGTTTTATGTTTTTTTTGCAAGAGAAGAAAACAGCTATGGCGTTTACTTTGCTTAAGCAGATGGCAGTAAATGTTTAAAAAGTACGGGGGCAACTTCTCGTCATTTTTTTAAACAGTACACTTTTAACCAAACTGTCTCAAATTCAACGAGTAATCGAAATATTTTGTGCTTGAAAGAGAAACCAAGAAACTGAAATCGTTTTTTGCTGAAATTTGCACCGCGTTACTCAGTTGCATTTCGCGATACACGTAACCATAGCTCGCCAAAAAGGAAATAACAATAATGATACTCTTTTTCTGCCGAACTGTAACTAATTTGTGCATTTTCAAGTCATCCAACACAGCACCGTCTGGATTGACTTCAGATCAGCGCTTGCTCTTATAAACAATTTAAAAATCATATTTGCAACTTTTTATTTCTCTTCAACAGCTACCAGGGGAATTATACAAAATGAACCCATTTACTACAGTTAATGAAGGGGATAAGGCGAAGATGGGCTTAATGTCAAACTCCTTAATGTGAAATGTGCAAATGCTATGAAAGAAATATACCCTAACACCATTAACGTTCCATGTTTTAGTAAACATTTATCAATTCATAGGCAGGGCCTTAGCTTTTTTTTCCAAAACAAGACCTTTTTTGTGGTTTTCTTGTCGCTTAAAAGATCACATTTAAGTTCTTTGGGTTCGAAAAAAAAACTGCTAACTCATCGCAACGTGCAATATTTTTTGACCTGTTAAAATATAATTCTAACAGAATTGAAGGCGTAATAACCAATCCGTGTGTCAAACGACGCGACAAATTTTTTTCAAAAACACGCTAAAGGGCCAAAAAATAATAACAAATATACCTACAGTAATCCTTCATGTAGAATGCAAAACATTACAGTTTAATGAGAACGTCATCCGGTGGCGGCTTCTCTAAACTGAATTAACCTTAAAACGAGAGACTTACCCTTCGCGTAGACGCACTCTCGTTCGTTTTCATCGGAGATTCGTCAATTACGTTCATCTGCTGCAAATGACAAAAGGCTG
The DNA here is from genome assembly GCF_964200805.1 of Pocillopora damicornis. Taxonomy (NCBI): domain Eukaryota; kingdom Metazoa; phylum Cnidaria; class Anthozoa; order Scleractinia; family Pocilloporidae; genus Pocillopora; species Pocillopora damicornis. Next base: position 2,887,359 of record NC_142674.1, read on the forward strand.
TTTTTACTTTGTAATACATACATTTGCGATCGATATCATAATATTCAGTTTTGAATAATTTAAATTTTGACAGAGTGTTGAAGTGTTTTTTTTTTTTTTTCGTAAACTCGATCTTGATTACAATATTTCTGTCTTGCAATGAGCACTCAATAAACAGTTCTCGGCGGGAAGGAAAGCGTAAGGTGGTCAGACAGGAACTCATAGAAATTCAATCTGCGCGATTCCACAACCTCATTTGGCCGATAATGTGCAAATATATAGGACTCTATTGGTCCATCGTGGAATTAGCGATAAAAAAATACAACAGGTTGTTAGACAAAAGAAGTTAAGCCTTCTATTACGAAGCTCTTTCACAACGCCTCTTTCTCACTCTTGGACTAATCTCTCTCGGGCATTACTTCATTACTAAATTACTCAGTTGGCTTCTGATTGAATGCCACATTTAAATCTTCTCTTGTTCGCGATCGTTTGCATGATACATCGAGACTGTCGATGGTGATAAACATGTCAAAAACGTATCATATTTCTAATGAACTTCAGATGCGGAATATTCCACACGAGGTTACAAGTTTAGCATCCGGAATCAACAGCAGTAAACCAGAAAAACCTTAAGTATCATTTTAAATCTAAGACGATAGATCGAAATGATCAAAGTTCTAGCGCAATTTTTGTTAAAAATATAGTCGTATTCAAAGAAAAATTTGTATTTGTATAAAAACATATAACAAGATTCTGAATATTGGACCTCGTTCTGTACTCGATGAATAACGAAATTGAATTCTCATGTATTTTTTTGAACGATGGCAAGTCCTACCTTAAAAAAAAATGTCTTAAAGTGCTCAAAAATGGGAAGCATAGATCGTAGTTTGCGGTACATTACACATGGAAAGTACCAGAGGGTTTACTTGCCTGCACTTTCGCTGTTTTTCGTGTATAGGCTTTATTACCTGTCAACAGGAAACGGTAAAATATAGGGCCTCGTAAGGACGTGACTAAACTATATATTTGCGTATGAATTGTCATGCGGGTGGCCAGTGTTTTTCAAATGACGTTAAGAAACAGTAATACAAATAAGACCTAAGGCCCAGTTATTCGCTTTGAAGTACGTCATCGATTAGAATAGCCATTTTCAATTCACAGGCGTACAACATGTCCGGCACGCGTAAGAGAACTTAAGATGTTTGAAAATTCCAAACATTAGCCTTCGTCGGTTCGAAATGATACACAGTAAGTTAATCGGTTTCAACGGCCGTTTACCGTAGTATTTATACATACGTATAAATATTGCGGTATCAAGTTTTTCATTTAAGTTCAGTTTACAAGCGTCACGTCACGATATTTTGAATCCTTCGTTGCGACCTGCAAATTGGTGTTAACGTGAAAGAAACCACAAATTTTAGTGTGGTAAGATTAAAAGACACCAACATTGGCAAACCACGGAAAACGGAAATGCTTCATTTAAGGATAAATAAGAAAGTCATACTGCAACGAATTTTTGTTATTAGTTTCATTGCAATTTGAGGACTTCAAATGTGCAAGTGTTTTTATGCTCCTCGCAATTAAAGGTCTTCCCCCGTTTGCTTAAACAGATGAAACATTTGGCACGTATTCAACGTGTTAGACAACTGCACATCCGCCAAAATTTTTGGTGTTGATTTGAAGATCTAAGTACACATTTCGAGGTTTAGCTACGGAGAAAGAGACTTTGTTCGGCTTGTTCCGATACCGACTAAGTTATGTTTGGTGCTTTTATGCAGAGGAAAAATATATTTTCGACGAGATTTCGTCAAAATTTCGATAAAAGGAAAGAAAAAGAAACTTTGACAGCGAGCTTTGCACAACGGCAAAACCACATAAAAATAACACAAAGGATCGCTATCATGCTATGGACAATGATTTAAGACTACGAAGGACTCGACGCAACAAAGATAACAAGATTTTTGGAAAAAAAATTTTAATGTGTCTCAGCGCAGGATGTTTCAATGTTTTTAATGGAGGATACCACCGGGTAATTAACAAATTCATCAGAAAATTCTACAAAATTCTATTTACTTAACTGAGAAGCGCCATTTCATAAGCAAGGCTGTATGTCAGTTTTTCGATAATAATCTCCAGGAAACTTTCATTAGCAAACGCCTTCGCTGACAATTGAATAAAGATTTAAATTAAGGTTTGCCATTAAATAGCTATTTGAGGTATTCACACCTCTTACTTTTTGTCTACTTAATCCCCCCTAGCGCCTAAAAAAAAGTAAACCAAAAAAAATTAAGTGCAAAAAAAAAAAAAAATTAGCAAAAACTGAAAGTAACACCTGTAGTTGAGAAAAGGCTGGCAAGCAGCTCGAAGGTGAAACTGAGGAATCATCAGAGCGGTCAATATTTCTCATAATGGTTAAGGAAATGTTTCTGATCGTTCCACTAAGACATTCAGATATCAGCCTACCAGAAACATCTCTGACAGCCTGGAGAAGGTCATGTCTCTGTAAACCTCTCCATGTATTATCTATATCTCAAGACAGACAAAGGAAATTCATTGACAGAAATTCTTGACAGCGTTTCCTGTTTAGTTTAACTCTCCTCCCTCCTTACGTCTATGTTTCAGATCACTGATAAAGGCATATAAGAAACTTGAAAAAAGAAGTTAATTCGATTTAATTCTCGCAAAAATCGTCTTAAAAAAGGGTAACTGTTATCACACGCACGCCAAACGCGTTCAAAACGCGAGCAAAACGCGCCCACTTATTCCTAGCAGTTTTCTTCAGCCTCGAAGTTGTCAAGTGATATTAAGGTCACTAATATCTCAAATACTTTAGGCTCTCCAAATGACTTTACTCTTGAATTTAAACAAGATCTTTTGATACCTATAGGGAGTGTTGGATTGAATTTTAAAATACCACTTTGCCTTATGACAGAAACTTTTGTTTATGGCAGAGTATGACAGTTAAATATTCACAACGGCAAAAAAAATGGATTCGATTTCGTGATCATTAAGCCGCTGTACCGAAATACCCCCGACCGCAGTTCCGATCTGGCGCAGTAGGTTGGCGCCTTTCGCTTAAGGGTACCCCTGAGGATATCATATGGAAGGAAAATTGAAGGGAAAAAAGACTACGTCGTCATGCTGTGTGGGTTGCAGCCTCTGAAATGACAGGTTAGAGGCCACTAGTATTCCCTTGTCGCGTTTAAGTCTCATGATCAAAGGCCGGCATTTTAAATCGTTCCTTCCACGACATAAAGAGTCCAGCAAAGGGAATTTTGCAAAACTCTTATTGTTAATCGGCTTTTTATCCTTAAAAAAAAAAGTTAAATTAATATAATAGTGCCTCTTTTTATGAGCAGGTAGTCCTTTTTTACATATTTGCAGAGTAATTCTTGAGAATATTGATCTGTAAAATCTACAGTAACCAGTCGACGGTTTCGTCTTTCTAATTAAACTTTTCGGTTCTTTTATCTATTTCATCTTTTTTTCCGTGAGCCTAAAGAAGACTTTTACTCGCTTCAAAACAGAGGAACAAATGATAGGTCGGCTTATTTGTGAGTGAAAAATGACGACAAATTTCCCTGGCGAAGAAAAGCGTTGCCTGGCTCAATATGGAGTAACACATGGTTGGCCACCTTGAATGTTTAACAGAAAATGAACCACGGGTACATTAAAATTGCCTGTCTGTATTTAGTAATACCCATGCTAACCACGTTAGATACTACACGCAATAATGATGCGCTGGGCTACACTCTGGAGTGATTTTCACCTCCTTTTACCTTGCAATGTAGTATTTTGGCACCAACGTAATTCAGAAGTAGCTTCAGCTCAACTTTGATTAGTTGCTTGAAACAAAAGAAAATCAAAGTCCGTGAAAAATTGTCTTATCTTGATGAAAATTCTGCTCATGTATTAAACCGTGAGCAGTTATCATCGTGTTTCATATCCAAAAACTGAAAACATTATTCTCCAAATTGCCGTGCACTCCAAAAAATGGCGATAACCATGCACAACTGTTTTCGCTAACCTAAGTCAGGATTTTTTTGTACATCTGTCATTCCCTTCGAAAAAAAATAACGTTCTAGTTTTTAAAATTGTGATTCGATTGCATGTACATTTTGATTGCGGTGAACATATATGGAATGGAATCCAATTTCCGTTGTTCAAGATTCTGTAGTGCGACGAATGTGTTCGAGTAGTCTTCGAAATTAATAGCATTTTACACGAGTAATCACCACAAATACTTGGAAAACCACGAATTCAACCCTGTAGCAGCGAATCAAATCGAAAGAATTCAAGTAACAAAGTGATAACAGTACCTTAAAGTGGAATTTTCTTTTTGCGTATTTCGTCTTCAGAACAGCACGCTTCTACTTGAAATGAAAAACTCCTTCAAACACCCGCATAGTAATTTATCGACCGATTTGACACTTGGATTGAGGAAACTACGATTAAGCCATCCCCGCGGGCATGAGCGAGCATAAATTTTTGTCTCTCTTGCCTTTGTAAAATCCTGCGTGATTCAAAGCTTTTAATTTATGAAATGATTACACTCGGCCACCCTTCTGTCTTGTGACATGACACATGAAGAGATAACAGATTATTTCAAATTCATAATCAAGAATGCACGTAGATTTCACGCAGTTATTGCCTGCCGATGAATACGTAGAATAGTGATAACACTCCCCTGGATAAATATTTGATGAATGTGGCTTTTATGGCCCGCAAAATAAACCATTATTATGATATTTGAGGCGATAAGTTAAACATGATCAGCCCTCTTAACTTTATTCGCCAGATATTACCTTCAAATTGACTTATTTTCCTCCCTTATCAGGGATGGACTGTCTCCTAACGAGCAATAATTTCCATATCTCATAAATTCAGTATTAGAACACCGGTAAATATTTACACATGTAAAAGCACAGGATGTGAATATTTAATTTAACAGCCTCTGCAGACTGAGGTTTTTTCTCCCTCTAGGAGAAGATATTACCTTCAGTACCAGTAATTACATTAGACTACATTACCCACAAACATTTAAATATGTATAGTAATATATTTTCGTGAAATCTACTCGAAAGCGAATAGTATTTAAAATATTCATGGACGCAAACCAAAATGAAACTTTCATTGGAGTTAATTAAAAATTGCTCCATTTTTTCTTCCAACCATACCCACAAACTGTGTTTATTTCGAGTTTCTTTATTTATTAAAGACTGAAACAACCACACGCTTCCTAACACCTTTGCATGAATGAGTTTGTGTTTCACCTTTTCATGGCACTTTTGCAGCAAATTGTATTTAAAAAGTACTCGGTTTAATTGCAGCTGATCACTACTTGAAAGAAAAGTGAATGTAAAAGCAGAATTACTTCCTTAATTACAGTATTCCATATCCAACAGCGATGAGAAGAAAAGATCCTGAAAATGAGGAGGAAATTCTAACAGTTCATGGCTGAACAAGCAAGGTTCTTCGTAACTTTGAAGGAAGCGCTTCACAATTTTACGTGACCAAAAAAAAAGTCGAATCTTCCATTCATGCTATTGATTTCGATACCGTAGCCTGGATATTTCACCCAAATCAAGGAAAGAGCTGCCAATAAGGCAAATGCAAACTTTCCCTGGCCGTTTTATAAATCTGAATCCACCTTACTCATTTATGAGACGCATAGTTATGGACAACTTTTAAAACAGCCTTTGATAAATAAATCACGTTACCTGTTCTTGTAGCCTCCTCGAAACAATTTAGTAATTCGGCTACCGTCTAAGATACAGACGAAGTATAGCGCAAAGAAAGACGGCGAAGTCCTCCAGCGACGAATGACAAACACAGCAAAATGTTACTTTTAAATATCGCGGTTTCTTATCATGTGCGACTGATAAAATATACGATATAATATATGGATATAATATATGGATCGTTTAATTTTTCGGAAAATATGGATCACCGGAATTTGCTGATCCTTATTCTATCAGATAAAACCTGAACATTTGCCACTTCATGATTAGTTCCTTTAAAGTTCTCTAGCGAATTGGGTCATTTAGATTTATCCAAATCAGATTCGATCATAAACTGGAATTCGCCGTTGATCTACACAGCGGTCAAACGTTAAGCATGCGCACGGGGATCAAATTTGGCCAGCTGCGCATCTATTCGCGCCCAAAATCTGACAGAAAAACATGAGCTAGAACCGCTGTCACGCAAAATATGTAAAGAAAAATTGAAACTTCAATAGAAATCGTCTTGTCTTGAGTATTATCAAAAAATTTATACGCTTCTAAAACACCGTGACTCAATGGCTTGCGTGTTTGTTTACAATTTTTGTAAGACAACTTGGGTCTGAAAGCCTGAGAGCACGCTACCTATCCATTACAACATCCACATATGCGCAGACGTTCGACCGCTGTATTCCTCGGACCTGTAACGTGATTTAGTCAGCAGTTTCCTCCAAAAAATGGTTGACTTTGTTGTATGGAGTTGCTTTTGCGATTTTTTAACAGGCTCGAGGAAAGAGGTCTGCTGATACATGTCACAGCTACAAACACCTTTTCCCGTACCCACATAAGCTTGTTATGGCGTTTCAATGAAATTTGACATATGGTTTCTGCTGGTTCCGGCTCAAACCGCTCATCAAATGCTTAGAGGGCCGCAAATTAAATGTGCTAAATCATATTTTATGATTCAATCATATTTTTCACGTTTCCATGAAATTGAACCACTGACCACTGGGCGTTGACTCGGTCCTGATTAAAAAAGTACCATATATATATATATATATGTGTTTGAAAAAAGCGATGGACTAAATATTCAGCATAATTCAGAATTGATGGAGAGTTATGACTTCCTCGTTTGTTTGACGGCGCTAAAACACATTTTCTAATTTTCGTGGAAAAATAGTGTTGTATATACCAAAATTTTCCTGTTGGAATGGTAAAGAATGAATGATATTTCTCTCATTAATTCTGTATTTGATGAGAGATGAGAGTTTCATCCTATCGTTTTTTTCCTTCGCAAAGAAAAAAAGCAACCGATAGACGATTTATATACGAATTTACGCCATCCGATCGTTTTGTCAAATGCAGTAAAAAATTATCTCTTTCGTGGCGCTCCGGTGATAAACACTTTTTGGTTCAGTACAGAGAGACTGGAAACTCACGCAATTCAAGAGGAGCAAACTCTGCAGCAATAACAAGATAAACATGTGGCAATTTATGTGCGAGTTGAAATTAGTTGGGGCGTTTGTTTATGCGAAGTTGTAAAACACCAATATTGCATAACAGGTATGAGAGAGAATTTCTGAAGTCAAAGAAAGCAAGTTCTTACCATGTGCTTATGTTCCTTTGAAGCTTCAGAAATGGAATCCAAATATATTTGTTTGATTGTCAAAAAATAAAACGATTCTCCAACTTGAACTCAAACAGAGACCACTATAGATAACCTGTTGACAAGAAAGCATCGAAATGATGAGCTGAACAAATATAAACGATTACATACAAGCTTTAATGGAATATGTTGTTCTTCACACCTTTCTGAAAGCTGGTAAAAGCTTTTTCTTACCTTTCCTCAAAGAAATTCCAACTTTCTTTAAAGGAAGTTTCAGGAGAAGGCATCGGTATTGAATAACGGGAAAAGGCTTAAGCTGTAATATCCTTGCCTGCTTTTTTTCGGTTTTATTAAATTGTCATTTTTCTCCATTTAATGTGTTTCTGGAACTTTCAAGTGACAAGTGATTGATGTCTTAGCGATTCAGTCGCCAAATCAATCATTTTTATTCTGTCATTTAAGCGAATTATTTCAAAAAAGCTGCGGTAGTAATAAAATATGACAATAGAAAGAATTGCAGTTATAATTTGTTCACACTAAGAATGAGTGTTGGCTATTTAACACATCGCGTCTTTACACCTAGATTGTTGCTGTTGCCACAAACATATTTGTGAGTTCAATTAACGTCGCTTCGTTGCTGATAAAAATAACTGGTTAACCTTTAAAATTTTACCAGCTTTCATGAATATATTTAAATTCCCATTTTCTAATTTATTCTTAAAAAATACTCACAATCGCTTTCTACACTCTAGTGGCCGTGACGAACGTAAGTTTTATTTTTGTCGCATGTTTCTTGATTTCCAAAAACATTTTACCATCGATCTCCACTTTGATTGTGATCATTACCAAGGTAATTTTGAGGAGAAGAAACTATTCATTTTCAACAGTGCTGTTTTGGTGTTTTACCATTCTATCTCAATTTTTCTTAATCATTTGTAAAATCTAAAGGGCACAAATATAATGAGTTGTTGTTGCTATCGTAAACTTTTTTACTTACAAGTCGCTAAAACTAAATTTCAACATCCTAAACCGAGTCCTTTATGTGATGCTAAACTTAGAGAGAATGAACCAAAATTAAATCAACTCATTGAATATCACTGTATGATCAGGCTGCCGACTTTCTCATATAATTTCAACTGATCCTTTGACCATCATTTTGTATTATACCCACCAACGAGGTATAAAACTGTTACATAAAATTAAAATGACAAACATCCTCCTCACCCGTCTCAGTATATCTAGAAATTAAGCTCGTGTATGTGCCAATGTGCAATGCTCTGTAAAGGGCTCGAGTAATTTTTGAAACATCACTTGTAGTTTTTCATGTACAATTTTACCTCTCGTTCTTGATTTGCCTTGAAGTCTTTCAAAAGAAAGCCAAAAAGAAAAAGGATCTTGACAAACACAGACCACAGCTTAAAGCTGACAATGTGTTTTTTTATTATTTGACCGAACGGGCTTATGGGGGGTTTGCAGAACTAATTCCCAGTCTATCACACATCCGTTCCAATCCATCCTTGTTTCCTTTCAGCTTATTCTTACCCCTTTGACGTTTACATACCAACAGAGTTAAATAACTTTTGCACGTCGCAAATGCTCTGAATCCGTAGCAAAAGTTTTCATTAATTCAAATGACAATAATTTCAAAAAAGTTGAGCGCCTTAATATCCTTCATCTATTGAATTTACAATCATTTCCTTTATTCTGGTGACATTACTGTGAGTTTCAGGGGTGATACTGTGTAGAGATATTATAAGCTCGTCACTCTCAGGGGTCAAAGTTTGAAGAGGAATTAGGAATGAAATTTTTTTAGTATAACAAGGGCAATATAACATTGTTTTATTTTTCTAAGGTTAAATGATAGGGATAATTTCCGGAGTAAAACCTACAAGCCGGGTTTCACTTCAGTGTTATTATGAAGACAAAATGAAGGTTACCGCCTTCAACAGCCAATCAGACAAAAGGAAATTACTGCAAGCAGCTGATGAGAAGTAAAAGCCCCAAAAACAAATATTAAACTGCCAGAAGCGCAGGAAAACGCAGGTGCCATCAAAACGTTTATGGCATTAGTTTTGCATCTCATTGATTGAGAGAGAGACGCGAGCTTCTCTAAAAATAATCATAGAACACAGTAAAGCAAAACGAATTTAACTGCTCCAGAATTCCTCTTGTCACTCTAGGAAATTTTATCCCGTAGAGGACTCACTTAGAGGACTCTTGGTTTAAGTCTCTCTTAGTCCCTGACCAAAAAGTACCTTCTCCCAACCATTATAACAAGCAAAGTATGGAAGTAGAAAATGAGAATGCGTATATCGATATTAGAGTTTGCGAGGTTAGTAAATTCACGAGGGATCTCCTCGCTCTGGTCTGTCCGCACTTTTCCTCATTTGCTTAATTTTCTTTTGCAAATCGTCCACATTATAAACGCTAAGCATCTGTTTCTTGAAGATGTCTTTCTCTTGAATTATAGGTATCGGCAAAGCGACCAGTATGACGCCAGCCACGCAACATATGGCTCCTACAGTCTGACCTAAAAATGTGGACGGGACCATGTCTCCATACCTGAAAAACGAAAATAAATAAATAAATAAATAAAGAGAAAAATTAAAAATCTTGGAGTCAGCGCGCACTGAAATGATGCATTTTTGACAAATAGATTCCATGTTGCCATGCGCCTTTTTAGCAATAGATCACAGATGATGTCCTTATGTGGCAAGTACTATAAAATAACACACGAGGCGCAGCTGATTGTGCCGGTCACTGATACTCTAACCACACAGCAGAATGGAATATATTTGTTTTGTATAAAAGAGAAGAAAAACGTTTTTAATGACGATGTTATAACGCATTTTTTGTCTCTGATTTTCATTCAGTTCAACCCGGTTTAACTAAACATATTCTGCTGGTATGAATGGGGTATTAGCTGGTCTGCTGTATGAACAACTCACCCCAGTGTGATCATGGTAACGATGGTATACCACATACTGTCAGGAATACTAATGAACTTTCCTTCCACAGCGTCGCGCTCAATAAAGTATATCATACTTGCAAAAACCACGACAGCAATAATTAAAACAAACATCAACGAGGTGAGATCTCCAACACAGCTGGCCATAGCTGCGCCAAATCTTTGCAGACGTTTGGAATGTCTTGTTAACTTGAAAACTCTAAATATTCTCAAAACTCGAAGAACTACAAAAGCTTCTAAGTTTGATCCTACCACAGACTCTAATAGCAGCGTTAAATAAAAAGGCAAGATCGATAAAAAATCGATGATGTTCATCGGGTTCTTAGCGAATTCCACAATATTCGGACAGACAAGAAGTCTGAGACAGAATTCTACGCTGAAAACACCCACGCAAATATTGTCCAATAGATCCAAGATTCGAGTTCTTTCCTTGCAAACCTTCTCCACGTTTTCGCAAGGTACAGTTTCATAGACAGTTGTAAAAATACTAAGAATGATAAAAAGTCCCACAATGTATATGATGACCATCCCAAAAAACGCTCTGAAGCCGGAATCCGCCTCGCCTTCCAGTAAAACCCAAATCCAATTTCGAGCTCGTCCTATCAAACTTCGAGTTACTACATGTTCGGTTTTGTCGCATACCGACCCGGACGTTGTGCTTTTGCTATCATCAGCGTTATCGTTTTCATTATCATCGTCAAAACAACAGTCGTGCACCTCTTGTGGCATAATCCCGTAAAAGGAGAGTTCATCTTCAAATGATGCATTGCAATCTTCAAACGAACGATGGAGTTTGCCACAACGATAATAATTTAGTATATATCGAAATAAATGCGGATCGCGATCTATGAAATATTCCTTTCTATCCTGGTCATAAAAACGCGCCGCAAGCTCTTCTGAGCCCAGAAGCGTTTGAGGAAAACGTTTCAGCGTGTTTTTCCACGTGACAAATCTACGTCCTCCAACATTGATAATCACTTTGGCATCTGGGCGGCGTCTTTTGAGCCTATCGAGACAAGGATATCCTGAAGATGGTCGACACAATGTTGACGACTTTCTCTCTCTGTAGGAAGCTTTCTTTGTTTGAATAGCGCTAATGTTACTGATCATTTCGGCGTATTAACAATTACGATGCTTTAGATGTCTTGCTCATCACCCTATGAGTCAAAAACAGTGATTATAATGTTAGCAAATTGATATGGCCATCGCAAAACCAAACCAAAGTCATCATAAAGTCCAGCCAGAAAAAAGTAAACAAAAACAAGAAACCAGCGAGATTTAAAACAAGCAAGGGTAACCCCATGTCCTAAGGAGCGGGAAACCTGTGTGCGACGTGATCGCAGTTCTCTCTAGTTCGCATCGGAGTGATAGGTCGGCTGGTCCTGAAGAGAAGTCCCTGTGATGTTTATTACATCTAGTAAATCACTTTAAAACTCACTAAGTAATTATAATGGCCAGCCAAGCAAATAATAATGACATTCGAACTAGCTTATGAGAGTTCTCCCATAATTTAAGATACCGTCCTCCTGAAGGGAAAACAGCGCAGTTTGGAATTTGTACGAGATTGGCTGAGAAGGCGTGTGGATGAATTTCCGAAGACAGTCGCCAATCGTCGATGCAGAGGCAAAGCTTGTCAAATTTGAATACTATCTGTACCTTTCATTTAACTTACATCTGTTAGTATTGATATAAATTAGTGAATCGCATTGTTGTCCTTGAGGATGCATATAAATTTAACCCTGCTTTCTGTAAGCTACACAGTCACAATTCTTCTTAATTGCTACACTCATTTTTAATTTGTAACAGTAATGAAAAAAAACCCTAGCATATTAGTGACTTTCATCTAACGCACTCCTCACTAAAATAGAACGATATTTTGCTTGTTGAAGCTATAAGTAACTTCTTTTCATTAAGAAAAGCCTCAGGATATACTTAAAGCCAAGGATTTCGAAAAGAACCGGATACCGGCGGTCTACCGCTGGATAAAAGACTTCTTACCGCCGCTTCTTACCCTGCAAGCCAGCTTCATCTTTCATATAAATTCATATTTCGCCTACGGCCCCTTCATCGGGCACAGCCGCTCATTGTACCATTTACCAAAACACTGCTTGAAACCCTGCTTTAAACACAATATTTTTCGGTAAAGCGATTCACAATTCAGTTTTGTCACGATACCTGTTGCCCACTTCTTCAGCCGTGTAGGATGTAAGTATTGTTTGCATTTGCGTTGAGAATCCACACCACGAGGACAAAAATTTTACGGCATACAATGGTTTCCAGCCGTTACTGATTCATTACAATTTGTCATAACGTCATGCCGTTAAGTCCCTGCAATGGCTGTTATCTTCGAGGGGGCGTTCTTTTGTGGTTTTCACGTTATCATCTATTCACAATAGGCACAGCTTCCTTAAAATTAATCTCGCGTATAATGAAATAAGATTTAGCGACTTTGTGAGATGGCTTACTCCAGCGCTAACAAATTGCTGTATTGTAAAACATCAGATCAGTATTTGATCCGGTAAACTTCATCTTTGTCCTTTATACTTTCGCCCTCAGTTGCGAGAGCTCTCGAAAAATTTCAGCAGAACGACAAACGGAAAAGTTTCGTATCAGCGGGTAAATAATAAACCAGCATGTCTTCCAAACAAAGTTGTTGTTTTTTTTCACGTTTTTGGCAACCCGTTCACGAATCACACATTCCGAAACCGTAAAAAAATAAACTTTCCACCTCTACTCATTAATTTCGTAGCAAATGGTAATTATTGTTGATAGCGTTTTGCCCCGAGGCAAGTGTTTACATTAAACACCATATAGACCTAAATGTCCATGAAGAAGACCCTCTCGTAACACTCAATTTCGAGGGGTACACACGCTTGAATATTCACTGAGCGTGAGTGATGCCTCGACAAGATTATCTAACCAGTGAATGATGTTTTGATGACAAGAAGCAATGCTTGCAAAATTATAGGAAATTAAAATTGTTAGCTGCCTTACCTTTGAAAACATCGCGCCAATGCGAAAGAAATCGGTCACAAAATGTTCCATCTCACATTTCCAAAAACAATTGAGCTTCCATCTGCAAAACAAGGAATTATGCATGGTTTGCATCGACGCCATAACCACCGTTAGAAAAACTAACACGATATTAAGCCGACGTTTTCATAACATGTCCAACAAAGACTTTAAAAAACCTTTAAGCGATGGAAATTTGTCTTCTAACAACATCATTATCTCAGGAACACAAATGAATAATATATAAATAAATTTTGAACAGCTCGGTTTCCTTTCACGAGGAACCCCATTGTTTTTAAACAATGCGTTGTAATCTACGAGAGAGCAAATGGCTTTAAATTTGTTGTTATTAAATAAATTTTGATGACGCCGGGGAGAGAGTTTGCCTCTTGGATAGCACCGATGACAGCGGAGCGATAGCACATTGATTACTGCATTAAAACCAATCAAACATGTAAATCGTGTTTTGTTGAGAAAACAAATGTAAATGTTTTTTGGCACCTAAAAGCCGTACATATCACTGGTTCGTTTATCTACACGAAGGTAAAGTGACAAAGGCGTTTGTATTGAAAAATTGTTTAAGTCTCGCTTAGGCTAGAAATGCGTGTTTCATTGAAAGCAACTGCACTTTTTGAACCTGTGAAAAAGCATGTGATGCCTATTCGGATAAATGTTGTTGGATTGTTGAAAAGAAAACAAAATTAGAGGGAAGCAAATTGGTTCAGTCAATTCGGGGTTTTTTTTTATCACTATTCTCATTGTCATTTTGCAAATTTTTTTTTTTTTTTTTTTTCAATTATTCTTATCATTTTTGCAGACGAATTAAAGCGGCACATTTTATCAAAAACGAAAACCGCCTTGATAAAACATGCGGCAAATGATCTGTTATCTTACTGACAAACAGATGATTACAAAAAGTTATTATTCAAGCTCGAGGAGTTTTTATCTTAATAAAGCAAAATATTTTCTGAACTAAGCTAATGTACAGGAAATATGGAATGAGCCGCTTGAGAAGTACAAGCATGCGCAGAAGGCTGATGTTGAAGCTAAAAGGAAGGAGGTTGTTTTCCAGTCCGGGAAGGCCTCTCTCAGTATTTTGTCGCCGCATCTTACGCTCTCTTGGCAGCATCTAATTTCTCTTTACAATATCACCCCTGAGTCAAACGTGAAAGTCACGAGAATACGTTAAATGATTACCAACTAAAGAATCTCTTGATTGTTATACAAATGCTCCTTGCCAGCATCTTAGGAAACGTATAGAAAAACATATAGAGAATATGCATGCTGATCTTAGGCTGTAAAGGGTTAAGAATGCTACATTGCGATTGAGGTCGAATGATTACGTAAGCTATTTACGTAACATGATGGTTAGCCGCTATTGGCGCATTTTTAACGGGCTCTCATTTGTGCTCTCTTGTCTATTCACGTGATTTTGGTGTCAGTCCCTCAGAGCCCTGCTTTGGTCACTTCGTCTGTTTATTATCATTTTTCTTTTTTTTTTTTTTTTTGTAGTCCTCTAGAATTTTGATTTTGTTGTCTTTCGCCGTCACACGTTTTGTTTTTGTTTTTTTTTTAAATAGCCTTAATTCTCAGTTAGAGACAAGCTGTACATTACAATTACATAACTTGAAAAGGTGACCTCAAGGTCATCTGTTATAACTTTAACACAAAGTTTCATGCAATTTAAAATAATGACTGTGTCATTAAGTTTTAATAACCTTTTTTTTTTCTTCATAGTTCTAAGGGCCTAAGCAACAGGGTGGATTTTACGCCATGGACTCAACTAAAAGAAAAAGATTTATCTTCCATCATAATGTGATTTCAGCCAGTAATTAAATTTTATCCGCTTGTGTTTCTTATTTTGTAGTTTGAATTTTTAAGAGATGATTTACTCAGATATCGTGGAATCCAAACCTACAATGTTGTGTTGACTAGGATTGACGAGAATTGGCGAGAATTACGACATTTTACACGAGCGAACGAGAGTTAACGAATCAGACGAGATAAACGTACATATACCAGGCTTGTATCGTTCGCGCGATAGCTCAAGAGAATGGTGAAATTTTCTGTTGAAGAGGCTAAAAATTGACATAATACTGCCGATAAATAGCACAGAATGTTTATGCATTTTATTTGCTATCTTCTAGCCCAATTTTTGGGCTGAATGGAAGTACTGGTTAACTCAGATTTAAAACTATACCCGCCAAGATATACCAAGAGTTCACTGAAATTTGCTCTATTTCGATAAGCCCGCTGAGACATTCAAGAAATGCATTAATATCTCTTCACTCACCGTAACTCGTAGGGTATTCTGGAGACAATTCTTGTTTACAATAAACTTATGGCTAGAAAAACTCGATAGATTGAAAAAAGAAAAAACAAAATGTCGAATTCCTCAGCTTGAAGAAAACTTCATTATAAGTAGCTGACGAGGAGTTCAAAAACAAAACGCAAATACAAATAATTAATATAAACAACGGTTCGAGAGGGAAGTTCTTATGGCTCTTGCTCCCCTATGAGCCACGGAAAGTTTTTCAGTGATTAAAATTTCACTGGCAAAAATATGGCTTTTTAATTTTCCGATCTATTGATGGTTGCTTAAAAAGGAGAAGCAGCGGATGATTCTTGTTTATCAGCAATCGGCGATGATTCATGGAGGTTATTTTACTAGTGAATACGAAATTATATTCAAAATTATGTATCGAATTTTAACATGGCTCCGAAAATTAACCCCGTCAGCACCTCTGGCGGTATACCGAACGCATCGCCGGAAAAATCATTCGATTGCATCTTCTTCCTTCACAATAGAAGTATGTAATGCTTGCTCGTTATAAAAAAATATAAGAACGCGTTTTCAGTATACAGAGTTAACAGTCGCATTCACCTGTGACATGACCAAAGCTGTCGGCCTGCGTAGTATTTTAGATAATACCACCTTCACTCGTTGAAATATCTTTAAAGCTTCTTTGGATGAATTCAAAGAGGGAGTTTTCACACCTTTCTTTCCAAGTACCAGTCGCTCTTGGAGTTCTTTTGTGACCAGTAATTTTTTTTGGAACAAGATTGTCAAGCTGATCAAGCTGATGTCATAAGCACTCAAAATAAATATACATGTTTTACTTCTTTTTTTCTCTTCTTGACGTTAATATTGGCAGGGGACAACTTTTAATACCGTCTTCGTTTAAAATTGCCCGAGGCGAAATTAATTTTAGTTTGTTGCTAGAAAAAATGTTTATTTTTGCTCACGCATAGAACTAGTAGGAAAATATGGCTGTCTCTATCCATTGTCTGTAGATCTGTTAGAGGCTTTGAGGACTATTCAGAAGTATTAAATCTCGTTTAAAGATTTTCCTTTTGAATCTAGCGCGAAATTGAAGTTTTAATCAATTCTATAAGCTACAGCTGGACTAAAGACTTAATAATGCAAAAAGAATCGTAGCGTCCAAACACATTTAACACGCTGGGATAGCTTGAAAAGACTTCTTTTATGTTTGACCATAGATTGGCTAATTTATTCCCCGAGATAAAAACGCTTTTCTTTCATGCACATTTGTGAGATCTGCGTGAAATTAAAAGAATCTCAACGGGAAGTCTCTGTTGCTTATTCAATATGAATTCTAATTTTTTTTCTCGTGACTCAGCTTTTCAGCTGATTAACGCGAAGTAAAACTTCAAAAATTTACGTCGCCAATTTCATTTAATTTTTCGGTTTCGGCGTCTTTTAGAAGTAAAATCGATCGCTCGAGTTCTAGGCTCTCGTCGCAATCAGCTTCGATCCCTCGAGCTACGGTGCTGCTTACAAGATATTTGAACTAAAATAATGAATATTGTAAATGACTTTTGTACAGATCGGCACAGTATATTACCTCCTCTTAGTGTATATTTTCAGCCGCTGTTTTTTCTCCTTTCTCTTGCCAAGCACTCGGCACTTTAAACCGCGACAGAAATAAAGAGTCTTTACAACAGGAACTTTCAGCGCTATTTATCAACCGAAAGGGCAAATATCAATTTTATCGCCCTTAGAAGTGATAATGGCGGTCTACACAGTGATAGGTGATTGACACTTCCTTATTTTTGAAACCAGATTGTTTGAGTTTGAAAATGTGTTTTAAATATATTAGAGTT
Source organism: Pocillopora damicornis (assembly GCF_964200805.1). Classification (NCBI taxonomy): domain Eukaryota; kingdom Metazoa; phylum Cnidaria; class Anthozoa; order Scleractinia; family Pocilloporidae; genus Pocillopora; species Pocillopora damicornis. The sequence continues at coordinate 2,904,769 of NC_142674.1, forward strand.
TGTTTTAATGGCACCTATAGTGTTTCAGTCTCGGGTAGAAATATATTTTTTTCAAGAAAAACGATTTTCGAGCTATTCCCCTATCGCATAGTCTAGTCAAGTAATTGTTCACCAAATCCTAAGGGATCTTCCATTTGAACGTGTCACTTAAATAGCACCTGCCACAAAATCAACGAATTTAACTAATATATACACGGATAATGTCCACGGTTTTACCAAAGCATTTTAACATCGCAACGAAAACCGAAAGAAGGAAAGTACCACGAGTCAACTTCGATTTAGGATCGATAAAATCAGTCATTTTCCTGTGCTTCCATTTCAAAGGATCACGTTTTGTTCGAGAACGTCTTCAGATGATTTTTTTTTTCTTATCTGTGATAAATTTTCCATTTGTTTTATTTACTCAAATTTGAAAGCATGCAGACAGGTTGTCTTCGTTTCAAACCTTTTTTTTATGAAACGTTCATGCACTGCATGGGTCAAAGCCTCGCTGGAAACAACTGCGCATGTCTTGTTACAGGACCATCTCAAGCAAAAAGGTCCTCTCATAAACATCTTTACTCACGTCATGGTCAGAGCTAGCTCAAAGGCTGTCATATTGCTGTGGTTTCCCGGCGTTATCCCGGGAAGTTCGTTACAACCTTGGTCATGTCTTTCAGCTCTGTCTGAAATGCTTCCAAGTACAGTTTGCCATTTGAGAGGAAAACTAACTGTTCAAACTTTTTGATCGCCATTTCTCGATTTCAATTCATCATTCTGGATAGATACACCTCGATAACAGTGGGCTTCAGCAGAAATTTGATTTTGGGGTTGCGCGGGCGGAACTTGTAATTTCCTGTGGAATATTTTCTCACAAGTTTTTGTGCCCCCTAACTGTATGTACAATATTGATTGACAAAAATTTCTTCTTGAATTCTTTAAAAGCTGTAGACAATCAAAGTTATAGGCATCTAGAAGATGATAATAAACAAAGGAACCTCACTACGTTACGGCATTCGCATCTTTGGTTGAAAATATAAATCACGTACATTTTACTGTTCGAATTTAATTTTGGAATTTTGATTGTATGTCAACTCTTTTCCATTCTTATCCTTTGCTTTCATGTGACTTCATAAAAATCCAAAATCTAAAATAGCGAGAGCTATTGCAGTTCTGCTTCCGAAAGATGAAAGACCTAAACATTTAAAGGGCTTTTGAAAGGGTTTTAGCCTTGTGGGGTTATTTTTTAATATAGAGCTATTTATAATTTCGTAAGTTATCGTCGCTCGAGATAGAAAGCCGATAAGCATGTAAAAGCTGATTTTATCTGAGCATCAGAAACATTAGGAAATATGTTCAGATGAATGTTCACAATGGATGACTAATTACTTTACTGGCGAAACATGACAACAAAAGTTTGCGTTACTTTATGACCGCCACGTTGTTGCTCCTCATATGGGCAATCACGTTTTTGTGCAAAGTTCAGTCCTTATATGGAACGCGAAGCGCACACTTCATAGGCCCACCAATCCAAGGACGCACAAAGGGAGAAATCCTGGGTTGCCTGACATAGCCCCCTTCGATTCTGGACTGACGATAAAACTCTCTTATAGCATACTACAAACATTTTAATTAGCCCTCTTTTCTATCAGGTCCCTTTCTCTAAAAAGGCCCTCATCCGTCTTGAAAACCTGGAGATGAGCCCTTTAGATTTGCATTTACTACCATACTGTAAGAGAGAATTTGTTGCCCGTTCAAAACCTTCTTTTATTTTCGATCTTTTTTGTTCTCATAACTTTTCAATGTTTGATTCACTGGTGATACTGTCAGGAAAAATGAGAAGCGATTTCTCTAAGGACATAAAAGCAAAATTAACCTCCCGTACTCTTATATTCCATGAGATGCCGGTAAACACCTTCCCCGAATTTTTCTTCTCGGCCCCATCCGGTTAAAAAAAAAAGATCGATTTACGAACCCTAAACCTCTTGCATTACGTAGAGAAGTCGCGGTGTTTTTCCTTTGGAATCCGAGAAGTTTTGCACGAGCCACTCCGAGATTTTCGTTCTTTGGATCATACCCTGTTACGATATGCAAATCAAGTTAGGCGACATGATATATTTTCAAAATTAAATCGGTTGTAAGTTGTTTTGTTATGTAAATCTAGCTCACAGACTCGCCTGCAAAACGAAAGAAAACTCTATTTTGTTAACTCAGATGAAAGAAGGTGTCAGAGCTGTTTTAAACGGTACACGGGCGGTACTTGTGGTAGTTAAGCAAGTGAAAGACGGACGATAGAGGCGTATCGCGGTCGCGGTAATAAAGTGGTTATTGCGATCAGGTACACAGGTAGTCACAAAAATACAATCTCTTTGTTATCATCTCGGTTTTAAATCTATTGTGCATGATTTTGGAGACTTGAAACCGCCATCGGAAAGCGATCACAATTTGGCAGAAGATTCAGTTCTGTAAAAGCTTGGATTTACCTCTTTAATTAGTCTGGCTCGGCGAAAAAAAAGAAACACCGTCTGCAACTTTGGAATATATATATCAGTGGATTAAGCGGTTATATCTTTGTTTATCGATACAATGGCCGAAATTTTGATGGAAATTCTGAATCGGCAAGCCGCGTTTAAGCGTCAGAAAAAGAAGGATAAAAGTTTTTCCAGTGAGCGTCTTCAGTATGATAAAACAAAACATTTACTCTTATTTTTGTCAAATGAAACCAAAACTTTAGGGATCTAGCCACTAATACATATTATTTAGAACAATTGAGGAAAATAAGACAAAATTAATCATATTTTCCCATCTAAAGAACTTTAAGGAAAGCTGGAAAATTTGTCGTAATAAATAGTCATGATAACTCAACTCATTTTTTCGAACCAGAGACGAATTGTAATAAAAAATTTTCAAAATAAATCCTTATTCTTAAAACGCATAATTTTAGCTCTGTTTAATCTATAGGTGATATTTTACCGGTAAGATGCTGGACCTACCTTCGAGCTGGGAAACGACGAACTGACCATATCCAACGAAGTCTGAAAAGACACCGTCTGGAAAGAATTTCATGAGTTTACCATCAGTAATAGATTTCCAACAGTTTGTACAAAGAAATGGATACTCTGTGAAATTTCCCTTGTATAGCGAACCAAAAGCTATGAATAAATAATAAATTAGAGGGGCTCGAATATAAACATCTTAACGAAGACTAAATAAACAGCCTTTTCAGATGTCTTACTCGTTGAAAGTTCCAAACCTTTAAGGCATATCCGGAAGTATAATTCATAGTTGACGGTTTCTAACAGAAATTGTAGCCTCACACCGTTCTTAATTCAATCTCAATAGCACCCCACGAGGAAAATATATGTGGGTTGATAGATGTTTTGACAAGTTAAGATCTACCCCTATATAAACATAATATGTCCCAGGAACGACTGACCCAGAAAGTTTCAAATTCAATGTTCTAATCTATTCACATTGATGGAAATTCAGTTTCTCCAGTTTTCTTTAATCATATTTTTTTAAAGTGTAGATCAAACTCCTCCGATAAGAATCAATACTACTTGTAAAAAGATTTTAGGGATATTTGCGTCCTCTTTTGTCTTCAAACAAAGCTATATTCAATAACCCAGCTTTCTGAAATATTTTTCTTGGGGCTTTGTCAATGCAAATCGTGCTGTTTCAATGAATTGATTTCGGTATATGAATTCGGTACAGCCTCTCTTTGATGCGTGGAGACTGACATAGTATTTTCCAGTATTGATCCAACAACCGTTGGGCAAAATTATTATCAAAATAAATTAAGAGATATAAAAGTTACTGACTAATCGGAAATATCAAAGCATTATAGACGGCACTGAAAATATCTCAATTGGGAAAAAAAAATATTTCGAGTGTTTAGCGATAGGGAAATTCGCCGTGCTCTTTTGCAAATTTATGATCGAGAGAGCCTAAGAATTCGTGTGAAGTTCATCGATTTGGTAAGCGTGTTATCACCTACGAGTAGATAATTTGCTCTCAATAAATATTGACTTAAGTTAAAAAGTGGAAGCTCAGTGCTGCTCCAATCACACATTAGACTAGAAGCAATTAGGGTATCTACACTCGAAAACAATTCAATTCCAAAAAATCTTCCAACTTATTGTAACTTAGGATACTAGGATGTCATATCCTATCCTTACTAATAAAACTATGAGAATTGTAACTTTTATCAGTTACCTCAGGATAACAAAGTCTTCATTTAGCTTTTAAATTCCTTCTCAGAGCAGCTGGAAGCTACGAAGAAGTTGTTATAATACTGCTGACCTTGACAGCGTAACAAATTTGCCTTGATTTGTTTCATGCGGTTGCCAAGAGAAAAATTACATCTATTAATGATCGACCCATATTTCCGCAAAATAAATAAATACAATCCTCAGTTTTGTGTGCCTCCTTTGTTTGCGCAGTACAACGCGTTATTTTGCCAAGTGTGACAGCTTTCTTATTGAAAGATTTGGCAACAATCTGGTGTTTGTACAGAGAGGTATTTATGAAATAATGAGCGAACATTCTGCAGGTGGAAGGGTAAACCATGAACGAACCCTCAGAGTGTCTTAAAGGGCTTCATTCCACCAGATTTGTTCTCGAGTTTCTTATTGATGAAGAAATGATTTCGCCAGGAATCTGACCTTGATAATGAAAAATTAATTGGTGTAGCTGACTCCGTGATATTAAGTTTACTCAGTAACAGTGATACAGGCGCTCACAACAATGCGAATAGGCATCATTGTATTTGGCCTGGCTCCAAGAGGAAAAAAATTGAAGCTCAAGCAATTTCACGCCTGGCAACTTTCTTAAAGTCAAAGGCATGAGGTTTCCTTTACGAGACCGATCATATCCGAAGAGGATCGAGGGTTTCCGAGGATATTCAAAAATTTCCGAAGAAGTTTCGAAGAGTTCTAACGTAGCCTCTCCGTAAATGAATGCTCCCCGTTTTGAAATAAAAGATCTCGGTTAGTGCTTGATCATTTTGAAAAGAGCTTCCTCCTCTTGAGCCTCTAGCCTAAGCATTTTTGATATTTTCACTTCTTTTCTGTAAGAAATGTGTCTGTGAAGATTATAAAATTGCAATTTTTTTTCTTGTTTTGTGAAATATCTTAATTTTTTTTTTCGCCAAAATTTGGACGGTAGGTGTTCTTAGCGTGAGATCTCAAGGCGTGGGTGGCGCCCTAAAGCGAAGCTGTGTGGCGGTTATTGCGAATAGCACTGAACTCTTCCACTAATCGTCGTTAAATATTCGTCCGAGGACAGGCTTTGAATCAGTCGCGTTTCGAGGCAGACTGGAGGCGAGTTTTATTTCATTCGTTCCCAGATTTTTACCGAGTAAATTTAAACATGGCGGCAAGCATAAGACGTCCAGTGTCGTCTTCTAAGTTTCGCATGAAAAGCGGAATGGTTAATCTATAGCTAGAACCCGTAATGCTTTGAAATTTTTATGATCAGCGGAGCCCTTTGAAAGTCTTAAGCCGATTTCTGATCTTGGTATTGACTGATAAAGCGTGTTTTAAAGATGCCGCGAATTCGCACGGCACATAAGTTCAGCGAGAGGCACCGAACTGGTGATGTCTTGGCCGATGAACAAGTGGATTTCAAGTCTCTTCTTCTTTCTCCTGATGTCTTGAAGGGACTGAGTTCCTCTGGATTCGAACGACCCTCTCCGATACAGTTAAAAGCCATTCCATTAGGAAGATGTGGCTTGGGTATGTATTGCTGTGGTTGTGCTAAATTCGAAAACTGTAAGTGTACAGTGGTTAGGCTAACATTGGAACCCTAAGGGCCTCTTTACACGAGTCTTGGCTGAATTGTAGCCCAGGATCAATCGCCGCAAAGAATCCTAAACATATCCAATTTACACTAACCCAGCTTGCCACTCTGCATGCGGCACCAGCCTTTGGTTCGCTTCAAGATCGACTAGGGTCAGTCTTTCTCCCGTTGAAAATCTGACAACACTGGCTATAAGTCGACAAAAATACGTTCAGTTTGACGGAATGGTGGAAGATCATGATGTAGAAACAAAAAAAATATAGATTATTTGAGTGCAAGTCCCAAGTTTAATAGTTAAAAAATAGAATTCAATTCCTTTTGAGATTGTTTGATATCTTGTTTTGTAGATTTGATAGCTCAAGCCAAGTCTGGAACTGGCAAGACCTGTGTGTTTAGTGTCATTGCCTTGGAAAGTGTTCAGCTTGACAGCAGCAAAACCCAGGTAAAACATGCAACAAATTATTTTTTCAAGCTATAATTCTTTAAATTGTAAACTTTAAATAGACAGACACAAAAATGGTGTTACCAAACTGCAAAAACATTTATCTCACTGTAAACATGTCTCTTACAGTTCTAGGATTCAAGTGAAGTAATGATCTTTGCAGCAGCAATTGCAGAAAAAGAACCTGGAAAAATTATGTCTAAACTTGCTGCTCACCTGCAAGAATCATTACTCTACTTAATTTTCGATACGCAGGTCAACTGAAATGTATTTCATTAGAAATTGAGTTTCTAACATGGGAGTCTATGTTGTAATCAAATTTCCCCTTGGTTTAAAACTCCTCAAACCAGTTGATTTTGTGTTTTGCTGTCTCATGTTTACTACTAGCAATAACCTTAACCTAAAACAATGGGTGATAAAGAAAATAAACAATTATTGTAGTGAAATATTCTACACCAAGGAGAAATTTGACCAATCAATACTACACATCTCTACATAAACCTGCAAAATGATTCTGTTTTAATGCAATCCTGTAATCAGGCAATCATGTAAATTGCAGGTGCTAATCTTGGCCCCAACAAGAGAGATTGCTGTGCAGATCAAGGATGTCATCACTGCTATTGGCTGCAAGATGAAGAACTTAGTTTGCCATGTGTTCATTGGTGGACTGCCAGTTGATGATGACAAGAAAGCTCTTCGCAAATCATGCCATATTGCTGTTGGTACTCCTGGTTAGTGATTGTTCTCAACAGATTAACCTTTCAAGGAGAAAAGATGACAATTTGGGTAACTGACAATTTAATTTATTGTGTCTTTAGGGAGAGTTAAATACCTGATTGAAAACTATCTTCTTAAGACCGAGTCTGTACGACTCTTTATTCTTGATGAGGCAGACAAACTTCTGGAGGACAATTTTCAGGAGCAAATCAAGTGAGTGTATGGTAACAAAATTCCATTTAACTGTGTTGTAGAATTGTACATTTTGGCCTAAATTTTAGAAGTGACTCATATTTTTTCTTTCAGAACAGATGTCTTGGAAAAAAATTATTTGATTTAGTTTAACTCTATACACCCTAAAATCAGTATGCATATTCTCCATACTGCTCTTTATACATTTCTTAAGGTGCTGACAAGGAGAATTTGTTTACCAATCAAGAGTTTCTTTTAGCTGGTGATCATTTCCTTTATTCTCATGACCTTAACGTGTGATTCTAGGGTGATACTATAGGAAGAAAGTTGATGCCAGTCACTTGGGTAAGCTTGTGGGAGATGTTGTGGCCTAATGGTCAGTGCACTGGACTCTGGATCGTGGCCAGGGTCTGGGTTCAAGACCTGTTGTGTTCTTGGGTACAGGACACTTCACTCTCACCATGCCTCTCTCCATCCAGGAGTATAAATGGGTACTAGTGAATTGTCAGGGGAGCTTGCACTTGATAAAAGGAAAGGGGGTAACCTTGCAATGGACTAACTTCCCATCCAGTGGGGAGCAGTAATATCTCAATTTGCTTTCTGCTAAGGAAACAGGGATAAGCTCTGGCCAGTGAGCCACTAGGCTCCAGGACAGACTTTGCCAGTTCAAAGCTTCATGCAAAAAACTAATGCCTATGAGAGGATTTTTTGATAAGAACATATGGCAATCTCTTGCAGCTGGGTATTTTCATCTTTGCCATCAAACAAGCAAATGATGGCATTTTCTGCAACCTACCCAGAATACCTTGCTAAACACCTGACAAGATACATGAGGGAACCAACATTTGTGCGACTTAATGCAAGTGATCCCACCCTTCAGGGTAAGCACTTTTGCTAATGTGAAGCTCGCCAGGCATGTATAAACCCTTTTTTGTTTTTTTTTTCTGAGACAGTTTGGCAGTAAATCTTTCTTCTTATTACCTTTCTGCTTAAAAATGCACTGATAATGTAAGGAGAAATTTCTTTTCACTCACTCCTTTACACCCTATCATCAGCATTAATATTCTCCATACTGTTCTCTATACATTTCCTAAGATGCTGACAAGGAGAATTTGTTAACTTTGTTAAACAATCAAGAGATTCTTTATTTGATGATCATTTCCTTTATTCTCATGACCTTAATGTGTGATTTTGGGGAGATATTGTGAGGAGAAATTAGATGCTAGTCATCCTTAGAGGTTAAAGGGTTAATGTTGCTCTACAAATAAACTTACATTTGTACAAGGTTGGAGCTTGTATGCTATTTAGGGTACTGTGAAATTTTAAATCTTTTTAGGAATGATAAAAAAAAACTCATCAAGGCAACCTTAAAAATAATTATATTTTTTTGGTTAGAAGGGTCTCTAAGAGAGGTAGACTTACTTGTAACCAATGATAGCAAAGATAGCTTAAAGGTGTCCTTTTTAGTTATATAAAACCTTCTTATGCATTCAAGATAGTATGTGAATATTCTATCTTCAGGAATCCAACAGTTTTATCAGATGGTGCCCTTTCATCCTCTGCCACACAAAACTTTTCAAGAAAAGGTACATCTTTAATATATATAAAAATATTACTTTTAAGTTAGCAATCAGTTCAAGTGAAAGGAGGAAAGAAATAGAAAATTCAAAGTAGATGTTATATACTATAAACTATACTATACTATACTATACTATATACTATACTATGTCCTGTAATTGTATGCATACAGTAACTGTACTTAGTACTGTGCAATTTACAACATAGGTTACTCGGTGCTGCATGTAGCCCAGATTAATGAACAAAATAATAATGACAACCAAAGAAAGTCAGCTTAACTTCTTAGCTAGATTGTAGAGATTAGGGGCCATATGAAAGGTACCTACTCTTGACAAATAGCTGACTGACCTCCAGTGGAAGTCTCTTTTTAGATATCTCTGGTATTCAACTATCATTGACAATGCAGTTTTTAATTTGATTGGTATTATTAATTTCCTCACTGACATTGAATCAGTATGCATATTGTTTGTTGCTGTAGGTCACTAGGCTCTTAAAGCTACTTTCAAGCCTACCATTTCAACAATGTCTTGTCTTTTCAAACTACCAGATAAGGTATGTCTTTTAAAGGAGCAGCATTACCAGTATATAATATATATATATATATATATTTTTTTTTTCCCACTCTTGTAAATTTTAAACAATCAGTTTTGTCTAAAACTAGATCATTAGATTATGTAATTCAAGAGTTTTCATTGGCTCAGCCATCATGGGTTATAAACCATTATACCATGCTATACAAAGTGTTTTTGTACATTGTTGCATTCTGTTTGTTATTACAAACAAAATTTGACATTTATTTATATTTTTTTAGGCATTTCTCACCAAACAATTATTCCCCTTGCGCTTGTTGGACATGAGATGATAATAGCCAACTTGGTCCTTACAGGCCTTGTTGGCTATTTGTCATCTCACATGCGATGTGCACACATGAAATAATTTTTTAAATTATAATAATCATCATAATTGGGTTCTTTTGCTTCTTTAACTGGCCTTTTAGAGCTCAAAACCTCTGTGATACTCTTCGTCAAAATGGATGGCCCTCTGTCTTTATTGCAGGTTTGTATAGCCATGGAGGATTTTGCTAAAGGTGTAGCATTTACCAAATGATTTGTCTGATCTGTCATTTAGTTTAATTTGGGCAATTTTTGGATAAAAGATAATTAAGCTTCACTGTAGAAAAGGCTAACATTTACATAAAATGTATATGTTGAAAAAAAATGCAGCATTTATTGTCCTCCCAAAGAACTCAAAGTTTTTAATATTGGGTAGTAGTGCTCAAGCCTTTTGTTCGAACACAAATTTGGGAGACAATTCCCTCCACCCCCTCTTAGCTTTTTATGCTTTTGTGCAGAAATTATATCAATAACAGCATAAAATTGGCTCCACAAAAAATCAAAATTATGAGGTTTTGGCAGCTAACAGTATCTTTGTGTCTTTGATATAAAATATTCCAGATAAGTTATTGATTTCTTCAACTTTCAGGAAGTCAAACCCAGATCCAGCGATTGAAAGCCATGGAGAGGCTAAAACAGTTTAAATGCAGAGTGCTTATATCAACAGACCTGGTCAGTTACATTTAATTTATGATCCTTGTCTTTCTTTTTTTTTTTTGTTAGTTTTAGTTAGAAGTTCGATGTCAAACTTTTATTTTATTGTCAAATTGAAACAAGTTCAGGTATATTTCATGACAAAACATTGTTGACCTTACGATTTTAATTTACCTTTTAACCCCTAAGTGATTAACATGAAACTTCTCCCTAAAATATCCATACACTGTGACAAACAGGTAATGAGAATGCATAAACTAATCAGGCAGAAGATGTTATCTTGATCCATCACCAAATTCTCATAACTAATTGTGAAGGTTATGTGTAGTAGCTAGAGTGGAGAATTAACAATCAGATCTTGAGAGTCAAAGGGTTAAGCCTAAGGAAATGACCATTGATCAGTATGAGAATGTCAATCAGATCCTTCATTTTGCTAATAAATTTTAAATTTTTTCTCAAGACTTCTCGCGGAATAGATTGTGAGAATGTCAATGTTGTGGTGAACATGGATGTCCCACGTGATTCTGAGACATATCTCCACCGAATTGGACGAGCTGGCAGATTTGGTAAGTCAGTCATCATTGTGTAAGGACAACTAAGGTTCTAAAACACTCACAGGTTCCCTGCTCTGACTAGTTGGCTAACCCAGTTGCCTTGAAATAAACTGTTGGCTTTTATCTGCCACTCTGTACAGGTACACATGGTATTGCTGTGACCTTTGTAGCCAGGGGGGATGAGGAAAAGTTGTTCAGGAGAATAGAAGAGAATATTGGTATCACAACTGAAGCTTTGCCAGGTGAAAAATCTATTTCATTTAATACTATGTGTTGCCTTGTTGCTTTTAAGAAGAAGAAAAAATAGTGCATGGTGTCATGGTTTTGTCGAATTATCAAGCACCCTGTTTTTCCACTCTCAAGAGAGAAAAAAAACCAATAACAACAACCTATTGAAGCAGGCTGTATACTTTAACCAAGCTTGTTGTTGCAGTAGAAATAAATATGAGCCCAAAATCTCCAGACAGCTGTTTAGAACTAGAAAATGGAGGGTACTTTGCAGGAGTTCATCAAAATAGTGTTCTTGTCACTTTACCCTGCAATCTCCAAGAATGATGAGCATCTAGTAAATGAAAAAATTTAAAGAAGCCTTTGATTATTACACAAATTCTCCTTGTCAGTACCATAGCAAATGTATGGAGAACAGTCGAGAGAGCTTACACACTGATGTTAGGGAGTAAAGGGTTTAACCTAAGAATGCTTAAAATACATATCAGGTGGATGTTGCTGACATGTGGTGCATCTTTTTTAGACATCATTCCTCCATCCATTAGCAGTGCATTCAATGGAAACACTGAATTAGATCCTACAACAACACTTCCCCAAGCAGCATCTATTGAAGTTGATATATTGAAAAGTGATTTCGTGCAATCTGAAGTAGTGGAAAATCAAGAGAGTCCACCTGTAAGTCAAAATGAAGTCTGTGCACCTAGTAATGAAAAGGTCTTGGATGATGTTGATGAAAAAGTTCCTGTTGAAGATCAAGAGAGTTTGTCTGCAGAGAGTATGGTTGAAAAGATATCTCTGAGCGCTGATTTTGAGAGCCAATCAGATGGGCGAACAATGGAAAAGTTCCAGACAGACAATGATATTGTTTTTTCAAAGGATAGTGAAACAGAGGAGGCATTGAATTACATTCAAGAAAGGTTTCAGAACTCTTTGTTTCTGGGTCAAAACTGCATCAAGAAGAACATTGGTGGGAAAAATCCTCAAAGTATTCAGACTCGATGCATTTCACGTCAGCTCCAAGTGAATGAGACTGATGCCATTGGGGAGGTGAATTTCCCAGACATGGGTGATGTCTCATGCAATGATTTGAAGGAGAATGTTTCAGAAATAAAAACTGATCTCCAGCAATCAACTCAATTTAACCCATCTGAAGAAAGACCGTCTATTGCAGACACTTCAGGTAAATTAGAAGTTGGCAAAGACCATAGTTTGCATCTGCAGTTAGAACTTGTCAACAATATGAAAGACACACTAAATAAGGCCAACCATGAAAGTGGTCTTTACTGCAGCCTACAAGGAAACAAGGATGGAATTGTCAGTCAGAGTTCAATAGAGGGATCATCAGAAGACAAAGACGAAAATGTAGACCAAGAAGAAGATGAAGAAAATTCTGTAGTAACACAAAGTTCAGATGAGAATATATGCAACAGCTGTAGTGAAAGTGGAGGAAGTTCTAATAGTCTGGAATTTGATGCCTCTGAGGAAGAACATGGATTGAATTTAGTGAGTTCTATGCCTTCAGTGGATGAATTTGAAAAAGACTTTGAAAGATACCTTGAACATTTTTCTGGTCATTCTCAAGAAGACTATGTCTTTGATGGCACTCCTGGACCAAGTAGATTGTTAGTTGATGATATAATTGAGGATGGAATTGATTCCAGTGAAGATTTCAACTGGCATTGCAAGACTACTTTGGCACATGCAGGATCACAGAATTACAACACTGTTCTTGAAACATGCTATCAAAGGCAGCCAAAAGATGTAGCTAATAGCTGCTTTTCTCATTACTGTGGACAGTCTGCTGAACTGCAGAATCCCACTGCAAATGACCAGTTTGATTTTCAAGAAAATTCATTTTGGGGACCTTCAGGTTACAGTCAATGTCAAAATGATTTTTGTGATGAATGTTTTCAAGGTGCTGATCATTTTTACAATTCTATTTATTGTAATAATTATAATCCACACCAACTGTTGCCTGGCAACTATTATCACAAACCACCATTCACTACTGACACCCAAAGACAAACAGATTTTGCCACAAATACTTTGGGTCAATTTTCACTTAATACTGGAAGTTATCAAGAGTATCAATGGAATGCAAGCTGGTATAATGCATATCAAAGACAAACAAGTTGTATCAGGCAGTTTGTATCTTTTAGTAGGTCTGTGAAGTTATAGTTTAACATTTAGTAAAATTGACAAAGTTTTTCCACTTTAATAACCTAATGATAGTTTACCATGTCTTTAGAATGAAATGTCCCAGACATTTCCACAAGTGCTCCCAACTTGTAGTACTAGATTAATTTATGAAAATAGTTTCTATAATCATGTATTGTACAATTAGTTATTGCATTAATCTGGAGACTTCAAATTTTTGCCTGTTTTATTTGCTCTAGTGACTGAACCATAAAACTAATTTTGCACACCCAGACATTAAAGAAATGATTTTTCCTGTTTTGTTGGCAAAAATAGCAGAAAACTGCAACCTTAAGTTAAGCTTGTAACAGGCAAATTTGTCATTAATAACCCTTTAACTCCCAAGATCTGATTGTTAATTCTCCCCTCTCATTGCTACACATTTCCTTGTAAATTAGTTATGAGAACTTGGTGTTAGATCAAGATGGCAGCTTCTCCCTGATAAGTTTGACTATTCTCATTACCTGTTTGCTGAATAATGTATGGATATTATTGGGAGAAGTTTCATGTTAATCACTTCTGGGAGTTAAAGGGTTAACTGAAAAACTAACAAGTTCCTGACTGATGATTATACATTATGAAGAGGTAATCACAGAATAATTTTACAATGTAGAATTCCATTTGGAATAATAAATAAAATAAAAATACATTTCATGAAGATGTCCAACTACAACTGCAATAAATTACTGATGACATCAAATTCAGTAAGAACAAAAATTTATCACACCAATAGCTAGCCACAAGTGTCACCCAATTTTAAGGTTTCTTGCAATATACTGTTAAGCAGAAACATGGCAAAGAAGGATATTAAATAATATTTTTGTTTCACATCTAAAATCTTTCAGGTTCTGAGACAAAATGTCATTTTGACATCTCTCTCTAAGAGATCACTTGTAGAGAAGTAGAACCAATCTAAATGAAAGGTAGAAATTAGCAAAAAACTTGTAATTATAAACACGTTAATAACATGTTTTTCCCCTCTCAAATACTGGTACTCTTTCGACAGACAACTTTACTATACAGTTCAAATCATTTGGCAAACCAAAGGAAAACATTTAGAGCCCAAGAATGAAAAATGAGAATAACATTGTTAATTACATTTACCAACAAAAACCCAAAGCAGATTCATGCACAATCACCACAAATGCAATCACCACAAATGTAAAATACCAATAATACAAAACAAACAAACATAGGTAAGACACAATTTGAACTAAGCAAACAAACAAAAGTTTGATCTTGCTTAGATCAAGAAAAGTTCAATTGGAAATATTTCTACTAACTTATAAATATAATTTTTACACAATGTCATTGGTAGATACCATCGGACTAGCTTAAAAGCACTTCCTCCTTTTCAGCAAAGTCTGTCACAAAAAAAGTCAGTGAAAAAAAAAACTGATTTAAGTGCACCATAAAGAGCCTAGGGAGTACAGGATGAAGGTCTCAGAGTCTGAAATGGATAGTTTTTGGGTGCCTTGCTTAAAATACCAAAAAAAAATTTTTTTGGGCACCTTGCTCCATGAGTTAAGTGGGGCGAACTAACATCAATTCTTTTTAACTGACTTTTTTTACTTGTGCAGTAGACTTCACTGGAAAGTTGGGGCTGCTCATAGTCTACCACTGAAATGATAAAAGCAATTGAAACATGCTATGTGTACACCATTATTTTCAAAACATCTGATTTTGGAGCTATCTGTTTAAGTCTGAATGAGGCCAATGCTTTGGTGCTGCTGCAGTTTTGACACATTACACCAAACACTCAACTGTTTAATATCTAAATATTCTAGCTCAAAACTCTTTAACAGGACGGCAGATTGTTCAACCACAACCACACCACTTTGAGTCTACACTTCTTGATTCTAAAATCACAGCATCATCCATGATGTTTGCTTGAAGTTGAGAGCCATTTTCGTAACGACTTTTCAATTCTCTTGCAACCCGCATGAACGCATTTTCAATATTTGTTGCATCCTGCAAGTCAGTATACAAGGAACACTTAGTCTGAATACAAATTTCATAAAAATATATCTCTTGGTTTTGAGCATCACAATCCCAGAGGACTAAAAAATAGATAAAAAAAATCCTTGATGTATTTCATTTTGTTTTGAAGCTGAAGTTGTACATGTAGTGAATAAGTTTCTGGATTGTCCAAAGAGCACTTCATTTAAAATTTGCTTCTTTATCAAAGATAATTATATTTATCTTATTACAATACAGAGAACCCTTAAAAGTTCAAAATCACCAACATTACCTTTGCCGAAGCTTCAAGGGTGTCAATCATGTTATAATGTGCAGCACAGGACCGTGCCTCTTCAAGGGTGACCTCCCGGTTTTCAGCAATATCTGTTTTGTTTCCTACTAGTAATTTAATAACATTAGCTGGAGCGTATTTTTTCACATCTTCTGTCCATCGCACAACATTCTTGAAAGTATCTTTTTTGGTAATGTCGTAAGTTATTACAACAGCATTAGCACTTCTGTAGTAACTTTGAGTAATTGTTCTGAATCTTTCCTGGCCAGCAGTGTCCCACACTTGTAACTAGAAAGGAACAATCAAATCCAGCAGAATTAGTACAAGATGTTAGTGAACCTTCATTAAATGGCACCATATAAAGCAGTCACCATGTATTAAGTGGTCCAGTATTTACTTCCCCATAATCACTGAAATTTTCACTTCTATTGACTCTTTAACCCCTAAGAGTGATAAGTAACTATTTTCTCCCATCAGTATTGCCCCTAAAACAAACATTGAGGTCATGAGAATAAAGGAAATGATCACCTACTAAAGAAGCTCTTGATTGTTAAGCAAATTCTCTTTGTCAGTACCATAGAAAATGTATAGAGAACAGTGTGGAGAAAATGGATACTGATGTTAGGGTGTAAAGGGTTACACAGTAGTGATCACCTTGGAGTGAGTCCCAAAAGCCTGTTTGCATTGTCTTCCACCAGTATTGAGTAGTCCCTTAACCCGTTACCTCCCAAGATCTGATTGTTAATTCTCCTCTCTAGCTGCTACACATTTCCTTCTAAATTAGTTCTGAGAATTTGGTGTTAAATCAAGAAAAACAACTATGTGATAAATCAAAATATTCTCAATACCTATTTGCTAGATAGTCTATAGATATTGTAGGGAGAAGTTGCCTCTTAATCACTTCTGGGAGTTAAAGGGTTAAAGTGAAACCACTCTATTAAAACTAAGAATAATCTTTCCAGTAAAATTTCACCCACGTTTTTCTTTCAAAATTTATGTTGGTAGTATTTTTGAGCAAGTGTTTGTGCATTAAGTGGTCAATAACAGCAAAAAATGGTGCTTTTTTTTTATTGTTTTTTATATTACTCCTCATCTGAAGAACCTGTATAAGGCAGTCAACCTGTTTTAAGCAGTCATTCTGCCATTCCCCACAGGTGACTGTTTAATACACATTTGACTGTATTTCATGGTTTAGTCAGCTCCCATGCTAGAAAGCTAGTCCTGTGAGAGTTTCATCAGCACAAAGTGACTACATTTATGTATCTCTCCCTAACCTGGTCCTCTTGTTCCCGGCATATTGAAAGTTATGGACCAAGTTTTTCTGCTTGGATTTATGGCCCAGGCATGAAGCTTACAGCCATAAATTCCAGCAGAAAAATACAAGGTTCTGTAACTTATAGTACAGACCAAGAAAATGAGATTTGTAAGATATTTATTATATCACCAGGTTCAAATGGAGAGGAAAATTTCAATTCAAACAAACTTTTGAATTTAGCAGGCTGCACAGTTTAAATTGGAAAATTAATAAGCCAAAACTGAAAAGTAAACAACAGAAAACCACATGTTGAAAAGGAAAATAACAACAAAAATTGAAAACCACTGGAAGACAGTAACATCCATAACAACCAGTCTGCCTCAGCTATCCCCTTCTCCAAAGAAATTTACATAAAATCACACTGTTTTGTTGATGTTTTCTATTGTCATTTGCCTTCAGTTTTCTTTTTGTTTGGTCTAGGGTGTGTAAACACCCAAAAATAACTAATTTCTTATCCAAACTGTAGAGACATGCCTGGGTACTTCAAGAAGTGCATGTAGCATTTGTCAGTTTCATGGTCTTTTGGGTATTTCAGAAGGTTTTAGTTATATGCAACAGTCTGGATTGAGCCATTCTATGAATGAGTGTTGTGCATTCCTGTTTCTCTACGTTTTACTTATAGATCAGATGTAACATTTGGTTATTTAAGTTGCGGTTAATTATTAACAACAGGCAACCGACATTTCTGCATGTGTTGTGCAAAACTGTTGTATATTGGGAAACTATCCTCTGGGACTCCACATAAAGAAAACGAAAAAAATTATTGTAGAGTTGCTTAATTTTAAGCTTATTTAGAGAATGTCAAGTTTACCTCATAACAACTATTTATTTTTTATTTCTTGACAGATAAAGTAACAAACCATTAGCTATTTTGGTCTGTGTACTTGAAATGTATTTCACACAAACCGAACTGTATTGTGCTAAAATCGTCATCGTTCTATTTTGTACAACTTATTACAAATCGAAATACCCGAAATGCCTGACAAAAATGAGAGTAAAAATCGATCGGTTAAGGAAGTTCGCCCTGACTGAAAAAATTTTTTTCTTCTAAAACCTTTGTCGGACTAACTCGCGTTGTCTACAACGAAGGTTGAGAAGATAAACAAAGAGCTTTGGCGATTGCATATATATATGGGAAATGGCTAAAAGACGGTGGAAATTTCACAGAAAATTGAGCGTAACATCTTCCTTGGTGATAAGGTGATAAATTTAACTACCTGGAAATTATATTTTTATGCACATTTAACTTGAGTGTACTGACTCCCTGGAAATTATAAATAAATGATGGATATTTAGACGCCAAACTCTGGGAGTTTTAGCCGCTTGCTACCCGAGTCATTCGGGTCGAAACAAATGCGATTTTTATTTAGTCTACTCTTGCCCTTACCTTGACTTTTTTTGCGTCAACAAGAACTGTCTTCATTGTAAAATCGACCCCAATTGTGCTGCCGTGTCGCTCGACGAAAGTCCCCTTTTTGAACCGCTGTACAATGCATGTTTTTCCGACTCCTGGATCACCGATTAAAACTATTTTGAAAAGATAGTCGAAGGAATCATCCTGGTCGGCTGATTTCATCACATGAGAAGTTAATATTAGCAGAAAACTACCCGTGCATTAACGGCCCTAATGAGAAGTTGTGATTAGTTCGCTGCCAACTGTTCAAATTTACATATGTCAGTTCGTGCCCAGACTTCGTTCAAGGAAGAGTCAGAGACTTGCCAAAAAAGGACAGGAATGTAAGTCACCACCAGAAACGGAAAGGGAAAGATGATTTATTAAATCTACGAGTCAGTGGTACGTCTCCGAGTTCAGCGTGTTTAGGGGGAAGGGGGGGCTGAGTAGTGATGCCTAGGATTCGGGGGTGACGGCGCCTACAGGTCGCCCACGCGAAAACGAAGATCATTCAAGAAGTTTATTAAGTTCGACTGAAATGACATGTCCCACGAAAAAAAATTGTGAGTGTCGAAAATATCGCCACATTTTCTTTCGCTCTACCTAATTATGCAATAAGGGGCCCCTCTCAGAGAAAATGACACGGTCACTCACAACGCTTTTTATAGTAGTATGACTGTGATCACTCAAACGAACATTACCTCAGCGATGTCAGGCGCCGGCGCTTCGTTTTCAAGTTCTAGCGCCTAATTAACTGACTTCCGTTCCTTCGTTTATAAGTTTTGGATGTTTCTTTTTATAGTTTCTGACGATTTGTTTTGGAGTTTGGACACAGTGCAGAGCAATCTTTAATTTTGATACCCTATTTGCCAGATTATCTTTGTATAGGCAAGATCACTTAAAATTGATCGTTTTCAACCCCTACTAACAAACGCTATATCGTTGTCCCTACAGTTTTACAACGACACACTGCCATGCATCAGGCAACGAGATTTACTAATTAGTGAATAGGACTTGAGTAGTAGCAAGATTTATTCAAGGAGGGGATGGGGGGGTGGGGTAAGAGTTTGCTACATTACCTACCACACTGAAGTCTGAAGTTGAGAGAAATAATCCCCCTGACAGGAGGGGGTCATGGGCCCCCTGGACGCCTCTAACCATGCCCTGTACATTGTTTAGATGCATAATCAAATTCTTATTATTAGCCCCTGAAGTCATGAACGATCCCCACTTAGGAGAGTTAGCTTAATGATCTGAAGTGAAAAACATTCATGTGACTTGGTTAACCCTTTTGAGCCCCTTGGAGAGACCAGCATCTAATTTCTCCTCACAAAATTACTTCCAAATCACACTTTGAGGTATCAGCACCCTAGGAAATGTATGGAGCACAGTATGAAGAATATGCATACTGATGTTGAGCTTTAAAAGGGTAAAAACTCTACATATGGTCGTACATATGAAAGTGCTTTGCCATACACTTCAGTGACTCTTAAATGTTTTGATATAAACTTCATTCTACACATGCGAACTTCTCTTCATTTACAAATACTTTACAATGTCTCCATGAAAGATTGCGTTTGTTGATCGTGGTGAAGAAACAATAAAAACCAAGTACGATAATTGTTTGTCTTAAGACGGAGTAATTTATGATGTGGATAGCGATGTTTCGACTGTATATTCCCGATCTTATACAAACAGCTAAATCGAGTGGTTATGCGGTATTCTTCTCTTCTGTAATTGGTCGGCTTTTAACAACCAATCGCAGCGGAATATCACGCCTTCTTATGCGACAAGTTGCTTATTTGATAGAGTTTCTTTCAAGTCCTTTCACATCCTAATCCTACGCACCATTGTTTTTGCGGCCTAGAAAAAACGGGAGCGAGGCTTTGTTGTTCACGTCAATCATTTTTTTGGTTGCCATGAAAACTTTAAATGTCACTTGACCTGTTATTAATTGCAGTAACCTTTGTGGGAGACTCCTTCGGCTTTGAGTTGGATATTGTAAACAAATGAATACGCATGGTGTTAAAGACCGAGTAGAGCTTTTGCTTCTTGGCTTTGTTGTATAAGAGTCTCGCTGGCGTATTTTTCGAGAAGTTCCTGAAATAAAAATGATAACGTTGGTAATGTAATATAGAAAAAGTCACACGTAAATTAAAGTTACTAAATAAAATAATTGCAGTTTTTAAGTTGAGAGTATCAAAGCCGTACCATTTTCTTTCTTTGAACGAGCATTTCCTCAACCTGTAAGAGCAAAACAGCACTTTGTTAAATTGGACAAAAAATGGAAGAAGGAATTGAAATCAAAGCTGCTTCGTGACAAGGCATTCCTGAAGATGAAGCTCTGCAGAAGACGAGAGATCGCCAAAGACGAGAATTTACCGAAGACGACACTTTGTCGAAGACGACGACAAACAAAAGATAGTCACAAATTGAAAAAAAATTACAAAAAAAAAAATTCAAGCTAGTGTTAAAACCTCTTTTTGTGATGGTACAGGAACATGAGCAACAAATGGTTGATTTCCTTCCTCAGTTTGGTCTGTTTCCATATCATCATCGCTATCCTGTACGGAAAAAGGGGTAAATATGTAGATAAACAAATAAATGAATAAAAGAAAGTTAGAATAGTTTGTCAGTATTTGAACAAAAGCGTGAACAATGTACCGCTTTTGGTTTGATCGTCTTAAAGTTAAAAGTATAATAATAACGACGTACGACCGGAAAGAAGGAAAGCATCACGGTACCCATGAGAACTTGAGAGGATAATTGAAAATAAACGCAAACTGCCATAACCGCGGGAAAACGTGAGCGACTCAGACGCGCCTGCCTTAAGTTTTGTATCTGATTGGTTAAGATAAGGCACAGAACTCTCTAGACCAATTACAGAGGATACCGAAGCAAAACCAACGCGACCTGTGATTAATTCAGCGGTTTTCAATTAAGCAATGAAAGTGAATACTGAACCGGTTTGGTTTTACTTTATTTCTTTCTGATTGCTTGAGAAAACCCGCACCACAACGTCTACCAGCCAAATACAAAACTAAAACCAATCCCAAGTTAGTCACCCGCATTTTCCCGCGCTTCAACCAGGGTTGCCTGCTCTAGCTTTGAGTCCTCATTGATTAATTGACCCTTTAACTCCCATAAATGACCAAGACAGAATTTCTCCCCACAATATCATTACAATATCAAGCAGACAAGTGATGAGAATAAAGAAAAATATCAATTAGGGATTATTAGTTGATGCAATACCAACTTCTCCAAAGTAACATCATAAGAATCGTATAACTGACAGTAAAGAGAATTTCGAAGGAGATCGTAGGAGTGAAAGGGTTGATGGAGTTAATGTATTTACTTTGGTTTTGCTTTTTTAATACTTAATCGAAAACTGCTCAATCAAGAATCAATTAAAAACTGATGAATGAAGGACTATATTAAAGTGTAAATAGTATTTCACTTGAAGAAAACTAATTGGGGACACTGCGTATGCATTAAAATATGCTAAAGCTACTTAAAGTTAAAATTATTCACACTTACTTATTCACATAATGTACAGAATAGATAAATTAATAAATAAGTGAACAAAGTATAAGAACTTTGTAAATTAAGCTTAGAAGATATCAAATATATATAAATGTAAAATTCAAAGTGGCCTAGCAGCATAGATCACAGTTTTTGAAATTATTTATCATGAGTGATAGGTCTTAGAGTGATAGATTGATATACTTTTTTTTTTTCATGCAGGAATTAGTCTGCTTCACCTCTTGTTCTTTTGTGACAGCATATATATTTTCTTCCTCTTGCTCCTGTTCAGTTCCCAGTTCTCCTGCTTCTTTCTTCTGTTCCCATTCATCTAGTGCTCGGGCGATAGCTTTTGAAATACAAACAAAAAAGAAAGAAAATAAAAAAAACACCAACATCAGCATGCATATTCTCCACACTGTTCTCTATAAATTTCCTGTGATACTAACAAGGAGAATTTGTCTAATGATCAAGAGCATTTTAAGCTTTTTTCATTTCCTTTATTCTAATCACCTTACTGTTTCAATCAGAGATGCAACTGTTGGGAGAAATTAGATTCTTATCACCCTTAAGGCCAATTTAACTTAAATCATGATTCTATGCAATCAGTAAGCCTCAGCCTTTCTAAATAAGAAGATTGATTTAATTAAACAAATCTCCTTCCATTGGTAATGTTCGGCCCTTTTAAAACTGTTGACAAAAATAAATGTTTAGATAAAAGGTTCAGCTAAATTACGGATTGTTTAGGACGCAGTTTTGTTAAACAACGGCTATAAACTTTATTTAAATGATCAGACATTTAGGGTTGAAGATTTAAATGTTTCTTTTCCAGAAATAACTGTTGACCTACCTTCCTTTTCAATTTCTTGTTCCAAGGGAACCAGCACTCCATCATCTTCATCCCTGTAGCCATAATAGTCTGCATCAACATCCTTGTACAATTCTCCCCTAGTCTTCCTTGGTGGTGCTGGTGCTGTAATGTAAAAGAAAAAACAAAACAAAACAAAAAAAATTACAAAAAGGTTTTCAGTGACCACTGAGAATTCAGATTAGGAGTTACAATGAAACATATTTTTTCTGTTTTAGTTGTTGTATGATTTAACACTTACGTTCCTGCTCAAAAAGTTCTCTGACACCAGGGAGGTCCTTGGCTGCTCCAAAATACCTTGTATCAAAAAGCAAAAATTAATTAAAATAACAGGTAGCATCAAACTCACAATTATTGAAACTGAAGAGTGTCTTGGTGGCCATTTAACTCTTAAAAAAAGTCTGTACTTGAGCCTATTGGGATGTTAGTCCATCCCAAGGTTTCCCCCAGCATTTCATCAGGCTTCCCTGATAATTTGCAGCTACCCATGTATACTCCTGGATAGAGAGAGGCACTGTGAGAGGAAAGTATTTTACCCAAGAACACAACACAGTGACCTGGCCTGGTCTTGAACTCAGATCTCTCGACCTGGAGTCCAGTGCACTTACTGCTGCTGTGCATCCCACTGACTCTTAACAGATATTAAATAAATATGCAAATTCTCCTGGCTATAATTCCAATACGTAATCTTTTTAAAATGAGACTCTTTCAGTCTGCCATTAGATTTTGGGAAATTTGGGAAACTATTAGCTTCAAATGTCTCCTGAAGGCATTCCACAAAGTTTGCAAGAGCCTTTAAGCAAATTCTGAAAGTGTAATTGATTCACCCAACTAAACCTGTACACCAGTAAATCTTGTATTCAGTTCCACTCAAAACTGGGAAGTGGATACTTTAGAAATTTCTTCAATGGTATTTCAATTAGTAATTGTATGAGCTTTTTATTGGCCATAATGGGATAATGAGGTGAAAGTAGCCACCTAAAGATGGCAGCTAGCTGGCCATTTTGCCTGGCTACCGGCTCTTTTTGACAGCTCTGATATTCTCCTTTTTCTGTTCACAAGGAAATGAAAGGCACTCTGTAGGGAGAATAGCTAGTTGGATCTTAGAGGTTGAGGAATTTACAATGGTACTTGAACTGAGGGGAGTGCAATTTAGTCTGAAATCATACCTGTAATTTCAAAATCCAACAAGTGCACAGCATGATTTTTATTTGAAATCACAAGTATGATTTCAGACCAAAATTGCAACACACAAAGTTCAATTACATCTTGATTATATCCATTTTGAAAACACAAAATTCAATCCCTCAACTACAGGATATCTTATTATCCAGTACTGAGGTAGTTTTTTTAAAGGTTACAAAAGTTGTCTTTCTTTCTCAGTCCTCTAATTTGATTGGTTACCATAAACAAACCTCGAAATCTGATGCATTGTTGTGTTTTACTTAAGGTTTCCCAATGGCTGGGAAAAAGATGGGATTTAGAGCAAAAAATGGTATGATTCATGAATAAATTACACTGATGAGAGCCAATGGGATTGCAAGGATCACAGTGATTTCAAAATGAATGTAATAAAAAGTATAAAACACACTTGTATCCTCTATTTCCAGGTACTTCTTTTCCCTCATGGTCCAGCATCTTTGGTCCAATTTTCTGAAAGAAAAAAAAATTGAGAAAATAAGAAAATGATCAGTTTTTGGTAAAACATAGAGAGTCAGCACACACTTTTTAAAATCAAACAGACAGTCCACTTCTAAAATAATAAGTGGTTTCAAAAATAAAAATTAAATAAAATAGAAACTTTGGAAAAATGTGCTTCATCAAGTGTCATGATTAAAAATCATACTTGTCAATAATAATTATTTAGTTCAAATGAAATGTAATATGTAGTATGTTAACTTACATCTTTGATCGGACTTGTGTTATAACTCTATTTCAGTATAACTATAATAATCTGTATATTGAAACTGGTTGACTGTGACAAAATTTTATGAAATAATATGTAATGCATTGTACAAAATTGCAAAAATTGTAAATATCAGTCTATCACATTCACTTGCATAATGACTTTGTTTGCACATAACTACACTATATTGAATATAAATTTAGTTGTGACAAAATTATAATTTATAGTGTACTGGTGGTTTAAGCCAATACAGCAAAAGGGCAAAAAAATTAGACAAAGTCCACTTACACTATAGTCTGGCCCTTCAAGCTCTTAAATTCAATAACAACACATTATTGAATATAGTTTTGGTTTTGACAAAATTATTATTTATAGTGTACTTTCTACCTTGTGTTCAGTATGATTTGAGCAAATACCAGCAAAAGAGTAATGAAATGTTACAGAAATTCCACTAACAGCATAGTCTGGCTTGCCAAGCTCTTAAATGTGATGATTACACATTATTGAATAAAATTTTGATTTTGACAAAATTATAATTTAAAGTATACTTTCTACTTTGTGTTGTGTACTTTAACCCTTAAGAATGACTCGCATCTAACTTCTCCCTACAATGTCACCTCTGAATAATACATTAAGGTAATGAGAATAAAGGAAACGATCACCAACTGAAAAAGCTCTTGATTGTTAAACGCTCTTGATTGTTAAACAAATTCTCCTTGTCAGCACCTCAGGTTAGGATGTAAAGGGTTAAGCCTATACAGCAAAAGAGAAAAAAGTACAGAAAGTCTACTTACACCATAGTCTGGCCCACCAAGCTCTTTGATTCGATCCTCCCAATGCCTCTTTTCTCGCAAAAGCTTGTTGATCTCATCATTTAGATCACGGATTCTAAACTCACCAAGGCCAGCTGTAGATAAGTGACATGTTCAGTATCATGGTAGAATAATGTGAAAACAAATTCTAGATAGGACAGACTGTGGAAGTGTGTATAGTTGTATGACTGTGGAAGTGTGTATAGTTGTATGACTGAAGCTCTCTTACTTACCATTTTGGATTTGGGCAACTTTCTTAGCAACTTCTCGTATGATCTATTAACCGAAAAAAAAAAAAAAGAACCAAGTTCTTAAATACTTCATTTTCACATTCAACTTGTGCCATGGCAAAATATTTTTCATACATTTACAGTACTGTTAAAACTTGATTATCCAGGCCTTGATGCTCCAGATCTTTTATTTAGCTAGACTCGCTTCTCTAGTTCCATTTTATCACAAAAATTGATCACTCTCATTCTGGATCCAAAATTTTTTCCCATCAAGCAAAACAGATGCACTGAAAAAATGTTGACGCTACAACATTAATACAGCTTTTAAGACAGTTTTTGTAAATAGCTTGGCAAATTTTGGAAATGATGGAAAATAGTTTGAGACTGTCCTTTTATCTTGGTTCATCAATACTCATATTAGATTTTTCTTATCCAGACTCTAGATTATCTGGACTATTCAACCCAGTTCCTATGAGTCCAAATAATTGAGGTTCAACTGCACTGATTATTGTCATCAAACCTGCTGCCTCCACTTTTCTGCTTCCTGTAAATTATCACATTCTGTTGCTAGAAATGGTCTTCGTTCCTGATAAATCCACCATTAAAAAGATAAAATGTAATCATGTCAAAAAAATTATATCAATCATCTCACAAAAGTTTGTTTAGAGTAAAGTTGGTTTCTTATGTTAAACAGCAATACCATTTGCATTACATAGGTTTTGTTTGTATGGCATCCATATTGAATGCCCAACCACCATATGTAAGGCCTGAAACTGAACAATGTGGGGGTCTGTACACAGCAATAGGACAGGAGGTATTTCATGAGATAGCTTGAGTTGTGATTGACATTTGGATGGGTATGAACCAAATCAAAGTAGGTATAAATTGTCTGAATTTGAGTATGAATCAACTGAGTACAAAAAGTCTGTGGATAAGACACAACTGGATACTGTGAACAGCACCTTGAAAACCTGAAGGTCTCTTAAATTTTTTTGTCACACATTTTCTTCAAAGTTCTCAAAGTTAGAGACAGTTTCTTTCAACTGAGGGTCTCAGTCAAAAGTTAGCTATCCCTTAGATTAGTTAAGAATCATTGTTTCAAGTAAAGGAATTCTGATTATGGTTGCAAGTATTTTGACATAATGGCAGTGTATGGGCTAATACTGTAAACTGCTGCTGAAAAGTGTTGGGCTTACATAACTTTGTAATGGGTTTTAGGAAGGCTTATAAACTGAGGGGCTTGTATCTAAGGGGAGGGCACATATCTTGAGGGGCTTATAGTGGGGGGGGGGGCTTGCATCAGGGGGAGCTTATTACAAGAATGAAAAAAGGCTTTGACTCGAGCTATAGCAGGACTCTTCAAATGAGGTTGTGCATTGACTGGTTTTTAATTAAGTAACAAAATTTCTTGTCTGAATCAGCTAAATAATCTGAGTAAAGTAAGGGTAATCATAGAGGTTATTTGGCTAGAAAGCAAAATAAAAGCTCTGACTAATTTAATATCAACATAGTGAAACTATTACCTTGATCCCCTTGCCTGCTTCTTTTCTTTGAAGGTCATACCAGCGAGCAAGCATGGTCCTAGAGGAACGATACATATTTATTACTAAATTGATCCCCATGTATACCTAGCAGGT
This sequence comes from Pocillopora damicornis, assembly GCF_964200805.1. Taxonomy (NCBI): domain Eukaryota; kingdom Metazoa; phylum Cnidaria; class Anthozoa; order Scleractinia; family Pocilloporidae; genus Pocillopora; species Pocillopora damicornis. The sequence goes on from NC_142674.1 coordinate 2,931,935, forward strand.
TTGAATTCATGTCTCACTGAATTCCATTTAATGTAATTAGATATGAACAAGTATTTCAATGATTCATCTCTTTTCCGTAAGTGCAGAAGTTAACATAAAAATTAAATATTAAACTTACATAGCCTTTTCTGCGTTTCTTGCCTTTAAAAGAGGAACACAAACAACCGTTAATGAATGATTCGTTTACACACTGAGAAAAACATGCAGCATGAAAAACATCTTTAGAATACCAGGTAAAAAGAAAGTGGTCCTTGGAGGGAAAAATGTATACCTGGAAGCTAAAAAACCACAAGTTCAAATTTTACATACCATTTTGAAGAGTATAAGGTGCAACCTCGGGTAATAAAATGACAAAACTTAGAATCTCTGAGCTACGTTCGATCTACGCTGTCCGCCATTACTCTTCAATGATTATCCGCTGATCATTGTCAATAGAAGATTACCCAGAACCATCTGCGCTCGGCGAAGCAAAATATCAGCCATCTTGCTTGTTGGCTTTTAGCAAAGATGTCCTACTTTTTAAATGCAATTCGAGCCGAGCTAAATGCTGTTAAAGTTGCTGGTGGCTGGAAGGCTTCATTTTACAGGATTCTACGAGAGACAAATCTTCGTACAGGAACTCTGATTGGAACAGACAAATATGGAAATAAGTACTTCGAAAACAACACGTACTTCATGGGAAGAAATCGTTTTGTTGTTTACCCTTACGTGGATCGTTACACCTTCGATGCCAGCCAGATTCCCGCGGAATGGCATCGTTGGATGCACTACATGACAGATGACCCTCCCACGAAAGTACCCCCAGCGGAAAGGAAGTTTATTCAGGCTCACGAAACTAACAAAACAGGCACCAAATTGGAATACGTTCCTTACAGTACTACCCGGCCAAAGATCGAGGAGTGGCAGCCCCCTAGGAACAATTAACTCTCTTGATTAATGACTGGTTGGTCCTTTTAAAGTTACAGAAGGTGTGATCAGATGTGAAATGTACTGTGTGGAGAGATTTCTTTGCAAGTTGGAACTTTGTCACAGGGGTATAACAGTTCTTTTAAATGATGACCTAAGGGAACAGTTTGTAAATTGTAAGTCATTGTTTGTTCAGCAAGTTTATAAATGCGTTGGAATTTGAATGTCAAGTAGTGTTGTATGTCTTTTATTTAATATTTTTAACTCTCTAATTCCCAAGATGTGCTTCAGTATTCTGCCTTGCAGGGGTGTTGCCAGGATTTTTTGAAAGGGAGTTTACACTGCGTCAAATCCAGGGTACTCACCAGATTGTCATGTTAACCTCCACTCTGTGTTTTACCAATATGATAAGAAAAGGCTTTCAAAGGGGGGGGTCACAGGTCCTTCCCCCCCTCCCCTAGCTATGCCTTTCGAAGGGGGGCTAAGGCCTTCAGTTTTTTCTTGTACCCACAAGCTGACAGTGTGGAACAGGCTACAAGAATCTAATCTGTCTTTTTGTAGGGGGGGTGCTGGCTGCATAGAGAAGGTGTAAATTTGGCATTGGAGATCAGAGAATTCTCGAGCTGCTGAGGGGAATTCTCTATCCAGATTTCAATGGTCGGAGCTATCTTTTGTTTACAAGATAATTTGATTTTATTAATGGAGTTGATAATGTAAATTGGCCTCTATAAAGATTTTCAAAAGTTGTTGTTTTGAGTGTAAGCCCTTAGTCAGAGTGAAGGGCTTGTGACGAAGGGCTAGCACTCAAAAAGTCAGCTTAACCCTTTAACTCCCAGATCAAATTTGTAATTCTCCTTACTGTCAACCATACACTTCTTGTAATTTTTGTTCAGAGAATTTAGTATTAGATCAACTAATTATCCCCAAATTGATATTTTCCTTTATTCACATCACTTATCCGGTTGATGTTGTATTGATATTGTAAGGAGAAGTTCTGTCTTGGTCACTCATGGGAGTTAAAGGGTTAAGAAACTCTTTACATACAAAATGCCAAATTATCTTTCAATGCCCCCCAATAATGTAACACCACAGTTTCTTTAGAAATTTACCCCCTTTATTTTTTATGAGGAAATTGTTCCGTTATCCTGTTCCTTGACACCAATCCCTTGCCATTGCATTTTGTAATGAAAACCCTGTATTGAAGAACTTTGATGAAATTCTTCAATGCCTGTTCAAATGGCTGCTCTTATCATTCCTATCAACTCTCATTTCCCTTAAAATACGCTTTATTCTGCTTCACGAAAGTTAAGACTTAGCAACATTTACAAAACACGCACTTTGGGATAATTTGTACCTTCTAGAATTTTTTTTGTAGTGTTTATTTTGAATTATGATTTTGGCCACAATCCCATAATGGGAACTCAGAATTTTCTTATTGTCCATGCTTGTGATATGGCAAAAACATCTTTCTCTATTTCTTTACCAAGCTTAAATCTTACTTTCTTTTTTTATGCTATTTACAATCCTAATAGCATTCCATAATGAAACAGGAAAGTGACTTAAAAAAAGATATACAGTAATGTTGCCCATCTTATACGCTGAAAATACCTCTAAATTCCCTCTGTCTATAACCCTGGGCAAAGAGTTTGTGTCAGCTTAGAAATCTTAATCAATTGTATGCAAAGCTGGATCCTGAAAGAATCACTGTTATCTCTCAATATGGGGTGCTAACACAATAACCCTCAAATTCTTCCACTCTTGAGAACCATATATTTATAGTTTAAGGTACAAAAAATCAAAGAAGATCTGTTTATTGTCTTTTTAAACACCTTTCTTAGCAGGCCCTCATTATTTCTTTGCCCTCTGGAAGAAGTCAGGGAGAAGTTTGCCTGGGGTGTGGCACTAATTGAATTTGTCAATATTAGGCCCTTGCAGATCTCTTGCCAGCTTATGTTGCTCAAGGCTTCATAATTTCCTATGGGCAAAAAACATTTGTGGAGTGTGCCAATGACATCCACCTGATACAGGCTAGATGCTTCTTCAAAGAAATTTGATATTGTAAAGAGAAATGTATGATTGGTCACTATGGGAAGTGAAAGGGCTCAACTTTAAATGACTCACAACAGAATCACCTCATCATCATCATCAGTTCAGGTTGTGAGAGTGAAGGATCTGATCGGCAAATGATAATAGTCCTCACTGAGCACAAATCAGGAAATTGCTACTATAGAAAAACATATGCAGACCACTGAGGAGAATTTAGACCTTGAATGTTGGCCATTGATGTAAAAGATGAAAACTTTCACAGAGACTAAGATGTTTAACACTTCATCTCCCAAGAGTCAGACCAAGGCAGAATTTCTCCTTACAATATCAATAAAATATCAGGTGGGAGAGTGATGAGATAAAGAAAAATATCAAACAACAGAATATTGGCTGATCCAATACCAAATTCTTTGAACTAACATTATAAGAATTGTATGGAAGACAGTAATGAGAATTACTATGACATCTTGAGGGTGAAAGAGTTACATCTCGCGACGACAGGGGTTGGTTTCCAGAGATGCACAAGCTCTGCTAAAGTGCAACCCTTTTTTTCTTTTAAAAAGTAATAGAGGTGGTGAGAGTATAAGAATTCCATTCAAATAAATTAAACCCATGTTAGCTTGTGCTAGGCTTTTGGTCGATGGAGAAGAGTGAAACCAGGAAGCTATTCCCCAAATCTGTCAATGATCAAATATGATGAATAACCAACAGTGGAGAAAAATGAAAAAGGAGATGTTTTTTCCTAACTCTGTTGGTTTGCATATGGATTTAGCTCCTTCAATTTATCCTTTGACTAAAGGCTAAGTTTCTTGTCTTGATTATTTTATTTTGAAAAATTGCCGTAACTTCTTGATTCTAGACACTCTACATAACAATTTGCGTATATATATACCCATCTTCAAAAATGATGATTGTTTGAAACTATGTATTAAATATACCTTTACTTTTCTCATCAAAAAGAGACACTTTTTGACAAGAAAACAAAAGATATATATACATATAGTAAATATATATTTTCAATGTTGCAAAGTTTTTGAAAACGGTTGTATATATACAAATATATATCATTTATTTACTTAATGTCCATGTGTTTAAAATTTCAATCGCTCGCCTGCGTTATGAGGAAAACTATCAGATGCCTTCGTCATCGACTGTAGTCGTCACGCGATAGTGCGTGACAGTTTCTTTTCGCACCTGCGTGACTTCTTATTTTTTTAAATAATCGAGTTGGCGCAATAGCATGCTTTAACCTATGTTTCCAAGAAACGAAAAATTTGCGCCACCATCTCAACCAATCAGATAACAAAACTAAGGCATTCTCGTCCGAGTTCCTCGCGTTTTCTTGCCCTTATGGCAGCACGCGTTTATTTAGAGGCGGCTGCATGCTATCTTTTTTCTATTATTTCATTGGTTCCTGTTGATAAATTCCTGTGTTCTGATTGGTCGTTCTGATAAATTTGGTTTTGGTTTTTCCGACACTCAATCCTAAAACGTGTAAAAGGTTTTGCAGCAGGCTTAAGGCGCGAAAACAAAACGACCTCCATTAGAAGCTACCGAACAACGCTCTTACAGCACAGTTTCCAACTCTTTGTCTTCTTCGCAAAGAAGTTTATCATTTTCAGTGGTAAAGTCACTTTCTTCGCCATTTATTAGATCGTGACAGACTCTTCCATTTGGCTGAGAGTATGATCTTTTTAAAACGCCGTCCTTAATACTGCAGTTTTTTCCGTTCATGAGCGCCTTGTTGGCTTTTTTCTGCTTATCGTCAGTATTCTTGGTCCTCGTCACGCCCAAATCAAGAGTGCACTCTTCTTGAGAGAAGACACTAACGAGAGAAGGCAAACTAATGGATTCGCAGCTGTAGTAGCTTGGATTTCTCAATTTCTTCGCCGGCCTGTTATCATTTAAGTCTAACCCGTTCCTGGAAAAGCGTTTATCCTTAGGTTTTTGATTAAATATTCCTGACTTTCTCCTGCGTGTACTAGCGTCATTTTGATCGCTCGGGTTCTCTGGCAACGTCACCGTTTTGTGACTGTGGCTATTTTCAGAATTGTTCTTAGTTCTCTCGCCAGGTTGGTTTCTACCGTTCCTTGCCAAGTGCGCACGCAAAACTTCGATCAACAAATCTCGGTCTATGTGGGAGACTATAGTACCACAGTTTTGACAGGATAATCTGTTATTCGTAGACACTGTTTGTGTTTCTGGTTGACAATTATCCAGATTCGAAGCACAAGTGATAGGATTTTTACTTCCAGAATCACCGTCAGAAGTTTCACGTTCCTCTTCGTTGAGGTAATCATTTTGATTTTCAACGTCTAAAGGCAGAAAAACTTCATCTTCGCAGTAATTTTTTTCATCTTCCGCGTCCAAGCGATCATCTCTTTCTTGGAGTTCATAGAATTCCGTTTTCAGCCGTTCCAAACCCGCGCGAAGGTCTCGACGGTCTAAAGCACCACCAGCACACTCGTTACTGGCTCCGAATATTTCAAACTCGTTTCCTTCCTCGATCATTTCCATGGAGGAAAGCATGGCAGAAAGAGCCTGAAGACTACCCCTTCGGCGAGATGGGAACAGCCTCGTTGGGCTCCGCTCGGGGCTCCGCTCAGGACTCCGCTCGAGGTTTGTTCGACCTCCTGAAAGCATGTCCGGACTGAGAGAAAAGGATCGGGTAGTTTTCTTGATTCTCGGCACTTCTTGGTGTTCTCCATTCTCGCCTTCGGTTCCACTTAGTTCAATCGTTGGCAGTGAGTCAATTCGTGTTTTTCTTCCTTCTCTATCCTTGTCACTGAAGCTGGACTCTACACTCAAACGCCTCACAAAAGATGCTGAGGGAGAAATGGTTCCCAAACGTATTGTCGAGGAGCGAGGCTGCATGGGCACATTTTTTTCAGGCCTCCATAGAATTATATACAACTTAGGTACAAACATGCAGCAAAGGGTTGAGGAACCGCCTATGATGAACACAAAACAGGTTATGGTAGTTCTGTAGATCCCTTTCGTTCCTATGTACGTCGGAATGAAAATTATTACAACTATACACGTTATCACCATGGTGAAGGTGATAAACTTGGCCTCGTTGTAGTTCTCGGGTAATTTCCGCGTGCGGAATGCTTGATACGTGCAAGTCAAGGCCAGCCCCATGTTGTACACCCACCAAATCGCTGTACAAATGTCAGGCAGCTCTTTACACTGTTTCAAAACTTCTTTCTTAGATTCGGAGATCACCAATTTGCTTCCAGTCTCGTTGAAGAGCACGCATCCTCCTCCGATAAGACATTCCACCACCGCTAGACACAGCACCATCAACACTTGCCATTTTTTGGACAGGAAACTTGGAGTCCCTGTTTTCGAAAGCTTGCGATTGAAAATACGTGATATGCGATTCGTCTTGGTGAGGAGTGTCCCAGCTATCAGCGCGGGGGATAGACCTGTGACAAACGGAATTGCTCTGCAGACCTGGTCTGTTAGATTGACAAGAAAAACGATGGGTGTCGCGTAACACCACGCGATACCAAAAAGCAGAATGTAACACAGCTCTTTGCTGGACGCTCGCACAACAGGTGTCCCACGGTAGACATAGTACACTGCAAAGGTGCAAATTACCGACAGGATGCCAGCACCTGATATACAGATAATTATCACACCTAACGTATCATTCCAGTGTAAAGACGTGGGTTGTATGGGCTCACAGCGCGAATGGTTATTACTTGCGCGATATCCTCGAGGGCATGCGGTGCAGTCGTCCATGTTGGTTTGATTCGTAATAGTGTTACCGCTACACAGTCGACATTCCCAGCAACACTTTGCGTGATTCTTCTCGGGATTTTTGTGATAACCAGGCGAACAGTCCTTGCTGCATGTCGAGAAAGGAATACCTTCTTGTGTGAAGTTCTTCAGATTTTTGTTAACCATGTCAATGACTGTCGTGTCCAGATCGAGACAGGAACTCATAGACAGATTAGCGCCGAGAATGTCACATTCCTTCCCACCCCATTTACCAGCTTTTATGACATCGTAATTGCCATCCTCAAGCCCTAAATGACGAATATCGTACACTCCAATTGCATCTCCAAGATAGTCGAACGAAAATTGTTCCCTCGACTTGCCAGGAAATTTCACGTCTTCCAAGAACTCCAGAAATTTTCGTTGTTTAAGATTCTTGATTTTCTTGGAGCAATCTTGGTAAGGTTGACAACCGAGCATGTTATGTAGTGCGTAGGCGATCGCTAGGACTGCATCCATCACGTACTGCGCTTTAGGATAATGTTTAAATGTGTCCCGGTAAAAAGCTGGGTTATGTGCAACTTTCAAATACTCATATTCACGCATCCAAGGGTTTCGCTTTCTTCTTTTGTCTGTGAAACTCGTAAAGTACTTGTCAAATTCTTCAATATGCACAACTTCTGGCACGACACCAAACATTCCGCGTAGAATGTCCTCGTTGCCCTTCAGGACTTGCTTTGAGTCTGCCCAAGCATCAGAACCTATCCAAACATACTTTTCTTTCGACATTGATCTGTGCTGGCGAACTTTGTCAATTAAAATGTTCGCGTCGTGTAGCTGCGCAAAGAGAATCACAACCTTAGCCTTGGAGTTTGCAAGCATCTTCTGAAATATTTCTTCGAATTCTGCATCTGTGGAGCGTTTTGTGAATCGCTCATCCACTGGAATACAAACATCGTAGCTATCGCCGAAGCTGTCAAGCGCTCTTTTAAAGGCCTCGATACCAGATCGGCCGTACTCGCTCTCTGAAGCCAAAGTTATCACGTAGTTCCACTTCATCTTTCGAACAAGATCCGCCATCACTTTCGCTTGTAACATATCATTAGGCACAGTTCTCAAGAAGTAACCAAATCGTACCTTATTACTCAGCAAACTAGTTGTCGATGCGTAGCTCACCATAGGCACGTAAAACAATCCACAGAGATTTGTAACCGCCATTGATACTCCACTGTAAGCTGCACCGACCACAGCGATGGTTTGAAACTTTTCCTTTTCATAACTTGGGCTGCACTGATCCTTAGCATGAGCGTTGCGAATAAACGAGAAATTCAGTGATTCTCGAACGGCGTAATCAGCGCTGCCACACGTATCCTTTATGTCCATGCCAATGGTTATATTTGGTAGCACCACATCCTTAAGTGGCCCTTCATTTAGCATGTCCATTGTAAAAAGCATCGCTTCCACCGCTTCAAAACCTCTAGTGTTGAGTTTTCCTTGGCAAGTAAAAGAATTCGGGTTCTGTTGTTCTTCGGCCTCCGTGGGCGAAAAGTGAACGGGCGATAAACCACCGATCACGAAATCTCCTTTAGTGAAGGCATAGCTGAGACTCTCAGTTTTTTCTTTTGTGTTTTGAGCGAAGATAAGCCGACAAAGCCAACAAAAAAGGCATACAGTCATCAGCACGTTCAATTTTTTCTTCATTGTAGGCGCCTCACGAGATGAAATGAAATGAAATTTGTTCCTAAGACACCATCTTATCCACTTTGTTTGACAATCATCCAGCTCGGTTTTGAATGTTGAAACAGAGGAACTCAGGCCCTGAGAACTAAAACAAAAATATGGAAATGCAATAAACTGAAGATACAGATGTCATACCCTGCTCAAAAGGCTCTCATAAACAACGACAGAAAGGTTATTAGAGAAGCTAAGCAGAGATTGGTTACAGGACAATAGGGGGCTTCAACATTTCAAAAAAAGACCATTCTTAGCAATTCCCACAGGAAACTACGATCCAATTCGACGACATACTTCGAAGTATTAAACTTAACCAAAGATACTAATGGTACTAAGTTGTAAACAAAAAAGAAATCTTTTCGTAAATTGGCTAAAAGAAAGCTAGGCGCGCATCCTCGACTAAGAAAGAAAAGTCGATCGAGTTTTAGCCGATTGAGAGACAATTGAAATTAGCTGACAAGCTTCTCTTAAGAGGCTTTGTTTGACCGATTTGTATTGCAGGCAATTTTGTATTGTTTTCTCTTATTGTGTTGTTCGTTTGCGATTATAATTAACGGGAGTAACTGATATGATTACTATACAGAAGTTTCTCTCAGAAGTGAAAACTGTTGTCTTGAGTACAAAGCTCTAAAATAGTGAATACGTGAGCTTGATGTTTTGGAACAAAAGTTATCTTCTACCTTAAGTGGGATTCTTGGTTGCTTTGGTGCTTCACTAGGGGCTAAAAAAATAGCATAATCTGGGATCAGAAGATCTTTATCAGCTTTATCTTCCAATCTTGACACAAGGTAAAATTGACTTTACGGATGTAGTCATCGAAGGTTCATCACAGAAGTACTACAAAGCATTTTCTCCTCATCTATAAAAATCCAAATCCGCACAATTTGGCAGACTCGATGCATTTTGACAATGCCTAAGCCATTAAGAGTACTGTGGTACGTGACAACATAAAGTTGAATTCTTTTTTGTCTTTTTGTATTATTACGCAAGGAAATTAGCCACTTCTATTTTTGTTTATAAGAATTTGCGGATTAAAATAACTTTTAAGGAGCCTGTACAGCATCACAGTTGCTGTGACAACGAGCACACTGCACAATTGCCGTGTAACGCGACTAAAATTGGTCTCAAAACTGAAAGAATATTCCTCATGCTCATGTTTTGTTGGGGCTTTTATTATAATTATACAAGAGAGCCGTGTGGTCGTTTGTCAACATCAAATGGGGCTAAAGGCGTAACAATTGTTTAAGTTTCGTCTAACATAAGCAATTTGTCGCACGACTGTTGGATGAATGTTTTAACCTATATATATTTACTCCAACCCACGTTTAACATTTTTCACCGGCGCAACTTTCAACAGTGTTCAAGCGCTTCCAAAGCAGACTTCTTCAAACATTATGGCACACTAAGGTTACACTGCACAAGGTTGCCCCCGGCTGGGAGCCATGAAGCGTGCTTTGGATGAAACCATGATGTCGTTTCTATTGCTTCGAAAAAATCCAGGCATTTATATATTGTCCACAGGACGACTGCGAAAAAGTACGAGGTTGTTGTTCAACTTATATTAGTGAGCACAGAGCCAAAATGTGGTGTTACAGAGCACCAAGAGCCAGCACTCTTCTACACTTGTGTTTGACTGATATACAAAAACACCATTTCGAGTCCGCTTCGATTAGAGACTAAAACGATCAAGTCGTTTTGGTTCCTAATCTTAGCAGAAAATACGTGGCAATTTTAACGGTGCCATCTTGACTCGACATTAAAAACAACGAGTGCAGGCGAAAAGTGGGTCTCACGAAACATCACTCCCGATTCGTCAATTAACATGGAGATCTTAAGTATTAGCTAATCATTTCCTTCCGTTATCTTATCGTGATGTATTGATAACTGTTAAGTGCGCTCTAAGTTCAACGAATTTTAAAACGACGAGTGATCTGGAATGATGATATTGGAAAGAGAGGAAAAATATATATACATATACATATATATATATATATATATATATATATATATATATATATATACATGTATATATATATATATATATATATATAACGTTCTATCGTTCTATATATATATATATATATATATATATATATAAAGTTCTATAGCGCACAACTCCAATAACTTGTTCATGGTTCTCCGCAAGAGACGAAAGCAAGAAATACATAAACATTTGTTAAAAAACTTTTTAAAAGGAGCAGTCTTCAAAACTTGCTTTTTGAAATGTCAGAAGACGAATTACTGCAAATCGAAAGCGGCACAGAATTTCACATTCCGTGAAAGATCGATCGCCATGAACTCGTATCTTCGAGGATGGTTCAAAAGGGCATCATTGCTAAAAGATCGTGAAGAATTCTAGCTCTCGCAACAGATAAGCTTTAAACTTTCACGAAAAGAGAGATCTGTAAAGAAAAATAAGAATCTTACCTAGCCAGCTTGTGTTGCATGCAGGAATCTCCATTTTCCAGGTGCGATTTGGAAAAATAAGAGAGGCTAAAATTTGGTAGAAGAGGAAAATTACGAAACACCTTTCGTGCCTTGGAAGCGACATGACCTTAATCTCTTAATTATCGGAAGACAATAACTTATATGACTGATTAAACTGTCTTTTTCTCTATTCAATATAGACTCGCTTGTATGATAATTACATATCTCGCCAAATCATTTAATCAAGCGTCTGTTTTACCAAAATTTGCTGCATGAGAAATTTGCATGTTTCTCATTTTATTACAAACTGAGATTAAAATATTTAAATATACTTTTTTTTGTTTAGAAATTTCATATCGATTTGTAAATGATTGATCAAAAAGTGACTGAAACTCGTGGTCGGTGCAGTCCTAGAGAACTTTTACTACTTGCTGTCAGACATTTCGCAATTTCCTTTAATCGGTGAGAATCCGTACTTTTCAATATTTAATGCTAAGTATTTCGCCATAGTTGTTAGCCCCAGACGTGAATATCATGTGCGGACCTGGAGGCAAGGCATAATTCAGTGAAAACTACAACAACAACATAAAAAGAAAAAAAAAAAAGCTATTCACACACGCACAGAAAAGCCGTTCTGCTTCATAAATTTCAAGAGCAGGTTTTTACACTGGGATATCGCTTCCTACTATTTCAAGCTCCTGTCCAGTCCCTCCCCTTCTACGCGCTTCATTCATCCCTAACCTTAACTACAGTTACAATTGTCTCATTATCACACAATAATGAAAATGAAGAGTAATTGACCGCTCTAAATAACCTTGATTAGTTAAAAAAAAAAGGGGCACGTTGCGGGTAAATGTTGTAATTTTGCAGTTAATAGTCGGTATTTAAAACAAAGAGCTTACAATGTATGTATATAAGTACGCTCAATAAAACTGAGGTAAACGAAGTTTAGCCAAAACAACTGAAGACTGAGTACGTGCTGCTACTAACAATGAACTTCAAGAGTCTTTCTGTCATTGCTTAAATCTCAACTCACCTGCGAATCATTACGTTACTTGAACTAATAACTGTTGGTGCTAAGATAGTGCTTTAATTTGCGCCAAAGAGGATATCTTTATTTATTGAATTCCAAATCACAGGGCCTTGGAAAAGGATACTAAATTTACCATTATTAGTTCTTATCTTTCGAAGGTCATGATAGGTCCGTTCAACGACATGTCTTGAGTTATGACCATAAATAAGCCCACACACAAGAAGGTACTTCGAGCAAATGCTTTGATTGAAAAAACTTTACGCCTTTCCTAAGCTGATGCATATTATAACGATAGAGAGAGGCAAAGGAAACGGGTAAACCCTCAGCTGAACGACCAAGAACAAAATTTCTTTCGAGTTTTAGAGCAATTTCAAACACAAAATACCACAGTTTTCTTAATCTTCATCTATACCTTAACAACTGAAACAAGAGACCATGAATGATCCTCTCGTGGGTGAAATAAAAAAATATTCATTGATATTTACTATATATCTGTCAGCAGTCGTGAGCAAGATGAGGCAAACCCTTTGTTCTGGTTGGCTACCCGTAAGGGCAAGATGAGCCATCTTGCCAGCTCGCTCAATAACGCATATATATTTCTCCCTTACATACCTCTTACCTGAAAAGGGTCCAGTTCTCCTTTTCAGGCAGAGAACCGCCCCTTCTCCTTCCTGGGGTTCTCCCTTTTGCTTCCTCGGAAGCCTAGTATAGTTTTTCAGTATCTACAGGTTATTTTGCGAGTCAACCGTGATTAGCTAGTTCACATTACCATTGTTTGAGGAAGGGGGGGGGGGAGGGCGGCGGCGAATGTATTACAGTTTGAACTGTTCCTATTTATGTTCTTTCATTATACTTCTTAGCCGGTAACTTTTCATTTCATCAAGAGAGAGGGGGGGAGGGGCAAAATAATTTTGGTGAGAATCACATGGTTTTCAGAGGGAACGGAGTGGGGATCAGTCGTCGCTAACAGAGTATAGAGAATAATATTTGAATTAAAATTCAAGCCATGTTTATCACCCATTGTCAATGTTAGTAGTTTTTCGAGCGAGTTTTTGTACATCAAGTGGTCAATTGTGGCGAAAAGGGGCATCTTTTATCATTTTTTTTTACAATTTTACACCTTTTCTGTGGAATCTATATTAAGCGGTCAACCCGCCATCCCCTGACTGTATCGTCGTTTAAAGATTCGTTAATCCTGAATTTGTCTGCGTCTCAGATAAATTAAGGCCGGGGTGATTAATGACTTTCTTATGACCAACGACGCATAATTTTCACGCAGGCCTTGAAAACTGATTTTTAAAATCTCTCAGGGCTTGCCATGACCCGGACGAACTCTATGACCGTCCGCAATCCGGGCGGCAAACATGTTCATCAATACGTATTTAATAAAGCTGTGCGACAAACATTGTAATCTTACCTCGACTTAAAAGCAGACTTAAAAGATGTTTCGTTAAACTTGTTTCCTCGAAGTATTTAAGCTTACAAATTTTGACTGAGCTTTACAAGCCCATTTTTCAGGGCTTTCGACCCTTAGAATAGCAGGTTTTTAAATTATATGGAAGGAAGAAAGCAATTACGAAGATAGATTCATCGCTTCGCACACGCGAAGTACGCGTTGGTTTATTTATTATCTTCCTCAAATTACAAACTTCACGCGCGTGTCGTGGGGCTGCTAAAAACCATGCTGGGGGTCCCAGCTGACCACTGACCCAGGCCTTAATTTACCTGAGATGTTGGATGGTTGGTGTTCTTACGTTTGTGTTTTTTTGTCTCCTACACTACATGGCCATGCGCTTGGTGACTTTTCTCATATACTTAAAAAGAAGTGAAGAATGATGTGAACTGCGAGCGGGCGAGCGGATTTTTAACTATAACTTTCCGAATGGTTTCGAAGGCGTAACGTTGATGATACGTGGTTCCTGATTGGACGTATCGTTTTCCTCACACGCACCATTTGATTGGCTCTCGGCTTTTTCCACCGGCTTGTGAATGGAAATTTATTTTGCTCCTTTTCAGTGTATAAATTTTAGTGTGTATATAATGAACAAGATTGCGAAATTGGAAGAATCTCTTGCACCTGCGCACAACTTTAACTTATCCTCGCTTCAAGTCTTCCTAAAAAGGCAGCAGGATTGCGTAATAAAATCTCCTTCAATCGACCAATTCAGCTGGTCTGATGGTTTTTTTTTCTCAGAAAGAACCAGTAAATAAGACGAATTAAAGCATTCTCTGACGAAAAAAAAAATCGGAAATAGATATAATCTTTTTAATAAGCGCATGTTTTTCTGTCTCCGTATTTTTAGATCTACACACACTCATACATAAAATTTATTTCTTCTAGAATGCTAGATTAGCTATGTAAAATAAGCTAATATCTTCGAGAAATAAAAAAGTTAACAACAACAAAATAATGTCAAAAATGTATCATTTAAGATCTGTTACTATGATTTTAACAGATTTTTTGCAAGGCTAGCGTATCAACGAGCGGTTACCTCATCAGAAAATCTTTATCATCATTGTGTAACATTTCATTTCTGATTTTTTAGTATAACATGCAAGATTTCGTGCGCTCATATTGGGACTATGATTTGTGCAATCTTGACAATGAATTGTTTATTTACTGATAAATTATCTTACCTGGTTTTAGGTGGGAACCAAACTCGGTGCCGTGTGAAATTTTCCCGAACTCAGACTGACAAAAATATAAATGTCAGAGCCCTATACAAAACGCTGTACTCCTTTTGGTAAATAAGATTCACAATTTGCCAAAGTATGACGTACTGAGAGAACACTATGACGTCTGAAGAACCACTTAACCAATTGCAAACCAAGCGAGTCAACAAGAGTCGATTTTCCTAATTTGTATTGACCAAAATCAAGCAACTAAAAATAAATAAATGAATAAACGATAGCGAATTTAAAGCGAATGTCTAACTAGATTTCTCATCTTGCGTCATTGTTTCAAATTGTAAATCAAATTTCAAATGTCATACAAGCCCGTGATAATAAAGCACAGCAGTATGTCCCGTTAACGTTGAACCGTCCTGCATATAGGGGACAAGTCATAATTTTGTTGCCTTCGGGGGGGACTGAGGATATTAGTTACCTGGCCCCCCTCTTAGGCTCTGAAATATTTTTATGCCCCCCCCTTCCCCCTTCCCTCCCTCCCCTTGCAGTAATTAACAGTCAGTTTTCAATAGTCCCCGTATTATTTTCGGTTAGCGACGACTAATGCCTGTTCCTTACCCCCTCAAAACCACATGATTTCATGCTCCTTCATCTCCTCTCCCGGCCTCGATTACATAATGGCGTTTCTTGACTCGGAAGGGTCTTTCTATGTTTCAGCCAGCCACTCACTCCCCTTCCCGGAGGTTAACTAATCCGTTGCATAAGCGTTGAAGGATATTGAAGAAATCTGCACTGATCGTTCAGTTATTGGAAACACTGACGAGATCTCGGTTCAGTCTGCCCATTTATTCTGGTTATTCTATGGTGTTAATTGGCATTTTTGCGGCTAAATTATGCTAGCTAAGAACGGATTTATTTTGAGGCCAAAAGTAAAGTGAGCCTAGCAGGCTCCTTTTGGTAATGACAGAAAAAAAAAGTGCCAGGTTTGAGTAAAATGAAACATTTGCGAGTAGTCGACGCCTGACGTGCTTAAAAATAATTCTTCGTTATGTTTGTTCCAAACCGCAGATAAATTTTATTGTTTTCCTCGTTTGAGAAAAGCGGAAACCACCATGAAACAACCAGCTGATCCTTTAAAGGTAATATGTTTTAAAGTTTTTGTTTAGGACGACAAGCGGCTTTTAATCGTTCAGTCGACCATGACAGAAAATCATGTGTTATCTCTTCCCAAATCACCTCAGGTACACTTTCGTTGGTTTTGAGAAAACTATCTTCACGCGGATCGCGAGTATTTCTGACTGTTCATAATTAGGGAAGTAGACGGTATCCGGTGAGTGATTTTTTAAATATTAGAGTCTATTTACTCCTTAATTTTGGATGATAAAGTTTGCTTTTAACGAAAATACACCAACGAATTAAACGTTCCGAGAAAAATCAAGAAAACATCTTACTTTACCTTAAAACGTTTGAATAGTAATTATAAACTGACCAAAATCTAAATTTAACTACATTAGCGGTTATTGGTTTGGTAAGGAATAATACAAAAACGACTGATATCGTAATCACTAGAAATCTGGAATCTTTACTGGAAACAGCTGAAATTCTGCTCCTTTTAAAACATTGGATCTTTTTTCGCTTTTTTTTAAAATTTTTTTGGCAGAGTCAAATGGGTTGTGGCTTTCGATAGACCATCTAAGGCTCAAGAAATCTTACTTCAGATAGAGTGTGTTACATCTTTTCTCGAATTTTTAGGTGGTGTAATTTGCGTCTCAAATCAGCGATTTAGTTTACAGTTGCAGGACTGATGTGAAAAATTATTCTTACGGTTACTAAAACGGTAACCTCGATCTTCGTGGAAACAAGTTCATTTTGCCGGCAGAAACAAAATTTTGTTTGGATAGTCTTACCTTCAAAGTCAAGATATTCCCGCGTGCGTATGTCCCCACGAAACTAACCTTTTCGGTATCCAACGCCAAGCAGAATTTAACCGGCAACTTAGCTTGGATCGAACATGACAGGCGCACTTTGTTTAAGACTAATTTGACATAATTGCTGCATCTGGTTGCTTTCTCTTCAAAACAATAGACTCGGAGGGCAGGTTAGAACCCTATTAAGTGGTCAATTCATGAATAAATTAGCTTGGTGCCCTTGTTGTGATGAATTTTTGTACCATTTTCAAAGCGATTTTTTTTTCTTTGTGGGCTCCGTTACTATAAACCACTCCTTACAACCATGAAAGTGACTTATTCCCAAAAACTATACCAGCTTACTCCACTTTTATGACATGTTTTAAAATTTCCAAGTGTAGATTGTCTGGTTGCCACAGGCAACCGTCTTTTATTGACGCTGTTATCCGGAATTAATTCAAAAGGGAAGCGAAAACATATCACTTTGTAACTAGAACAAAAATATGGAATTAATTTGAAGTAAATGAATTTAATTGCAACGTGAGACATGTGTAAAACCAGGCGTGAATGACGACTTGAGGCACATCTTTTTTGAATGGTAATTGGCTGAAAATATAAGCAAAAAACAAAATAATACCTTTAAACTCAGTGAACCCAACTTGTGACCGCGTGAAAACCGGGCAAGAAGAACGCTTGTTGAGGGATTGGGAACGAATTTAATTAGTGACCAATCATACCTTAGAACCGGGATATTTGAAAGTGTACCCAACATGGCTGACGATCTAAAATCAATCGACCCCGGAGTAGAGAATAGTTGCAACAAACACCAGAGTGCTGTACGACAAGAAGGTAAGACATAAAACAGTTTAACCTTAGAGCTATCCTACAAGTCGTAATTCAAGGTTTGATTTGTTCATTTTTAGCCTCTAGTTCTACGGAATATCCATGGCAAACAGAGTTGCAGATAACTCATGACCGCAGGAAAATTAACGACATTCTAGAGCGCAGAGGTGCAGAGATTCGAAATATCTACGAGCAGAACCAGAATTCAGGTACTGCCTGTTCAACTGACGAGTTATTTCAAGATCGTGTTAGTTTTCTCTAGTTTAAATCCCTATTATTAAATGTAAATACTTTTCATTCTTCATAAACTTGGTCCTTCTTAGAGAAAGATGTTTTTAAGTCTTGTCACGAGCGTGAGGCAAAGAAAAATTCTGAGACCCCATGAGGAATCGAACCTCAGATCTTCTCCGATGCTCTACCGCTGAAAGAGGCTTATTACGAAGTTCATATGACACGCGTCCTGCTTGCTGCTAGGATCAACAATGTCGATCCCGTAATGTTTGGTCCTTCTTATGTATCAGGGCCTGGTTGTTTATAGAGCGGACAATGATATCCAATGGGAAATGGCTATCTTAACAGAAAGTACTGCTCTATCCACTGGAGGGTGTTATCTTTCTCATGATGCGAATGACAAAGATGTCGAGGGAGCCCCAAAACACCATAGCTTGAAATTTTGTTTATTCTGTAACTCCTTTGATAAACACCTAATTTCTCCCAAAAGTTTCACCTCTGAATCAACCATTTAGGTCATGAGAATTAAGGAAATGATCACAGCCTAAAGAAGCTCTTGATTGTTAGACAAATTCTCCCTATGAGCACCATTTTAGAAATGTATATAGAGAGTAGTAGGGAGAATTTGCGTACTGACGTTAGGGTTTAAGGGTTAATCTTTGTTTTGTTTGTTTGTTTATCTTTTTACGGTAGATGACTGCCACCTCCTTAAGAGAGAATGGTTGGCCTTGGTAACAGAAAAAGATAAGAACCTTTGCAAACAAATTGAAGAGGTAAATGATGTGCTTTGGAAACCAAATTCGTCTTGTAATTCCCCTCTCCCACACCACGTGACACTGTAGTTTTTTGAAGAACCTTACTCCTGTTATTCAGTACTTTTCATACTCTGCTTCTAGATATACTTATAAGTATCAGCCCTCGCAGTTTACTTATTACTAGTATAACATTTTGCCAAGATTCAGAAAGAATTAATCATCTTTTTTTATTTGTTATTTCACATTTCTTTTGAATTAGGAGAATGAACAGGCCAAGAGAAATCAAATCAAGCAACTTCATCAGGTTCTTGAATCTCTTGGAACATTTAACTTCAACAAACCAAATGAAGCCATTTTAAAGCGAAATCTGGCAAAGATGTACCATCAAATTGGCAAATACTGCAGCAGGAATAAGATAGATGTAACCATGAAAGACAGCGGTAATACTATTACGCCCTCAGACAGTCCTGATGAAAACATTCTTGTTGCCCCCCCTGCACCTCCACCCCCACCCCCTCCAATACTGATACCCCCTCCTCCTCCACCACCACCTCTGACCCCCCTTATTAGTATCAATGCTACACCACAAAATGATACTAAAGAACTTTCAAGGAAGAGAGGTGCCTTGACTGCAAGAAATATCTCAACAACCCCATGTGATCAAAGAAATGAAGAACTTCTTAAAAAGATAAGGGGTGGCTGTAGATCAGAGCTACGACGAACATCATTTAAGCGTTCCCCTGGCGGTACACCATTTAAAAGGCAGAGGCGTGTTTCTGATAGCAATACCTCTGATGTGATAACTGTAGCTTTGAAGAAAAAATTTCAAAATGTAACTTTCCAAAGCCCCAGAGAAAATGACTCTCCCAGATCTTTCACATCCTTCGAGGACTTGCAACAAAATTAATGTGTTATGAAAAAAAAAATACAAAGTTTTTTTAATGTGAAAACTGAGAGGAAACATTTTATTACAATCACCATATTGGGTTGATTTGATGCATACAAAGATACTGCACAAAAATTTGTATTGAATCATCAGTTTAAATGTTTAGATAGTTTATTTTTAATCATTTTTACAAACTTCATCATTTGTTTGTTTTTGTGAATACTTGTGACATCACCTGCTTCTCATTCCTCCTGTTCTTGAGATGGATGTGTCCTTGTCTATCCCTTTAACTCCCATGGGTGACCAAGACAGAATTTCTCCTTACAATATCAATACAATATCAACCGGATAAGTGATGAGAATAAAGAGAAATATCAGTAGGGGGATTATTAGTTGATTCAATACCAAATTCTCCAAACTAACATCATATGAATGATATTGCAGACAGAAAGGAGAATTAATGATGAGATCTTGGGAATTAAAGGGTTCATTTTCAGGACTTGAGCAGGAAATTAACAAAACTGTCATCTCTTGTGATCACAAGTTTGATCCTTTTGTTTTAATTCTTTCTCTATGGATTCTATCAATGAACTGGTGGTAGCTTTCAGAATTTGTTTCCTGTTAGATAAAAAATGATAAAAAATATAAATTAATATGATTTAACTAAGGCAACTTCTGCATTCACTGATTTCAAGGTGAAACTGAAGTTGTCAATGTCAAAAGAAAAAATAAAATCTGTAGATTAAATGGTAGAGCAAAGACAGCCATTCCTTACTTGAACAGAACAAAGCAAACAAAATTTATTGTGGATTAAATTAGAGTGAAAATATAACATTACATACTGCTCTGCCTTTTCAACATTGTATTCCTCAAGTTGCTTTCTGTTCAGTTTATATTCCTCTGGTAGAATTGCATTTCCAGCCTGTGCAAGTATTCCAAGAGGCAAACTAAAGGTTTAGAAAGTTGAAGAGTATGAATTAGATTTATTCAGTGCTTTTATAAAACCATAGTCAAAGTAAAACAGTACAATGGAAAGTTAGTACAAACTTAGGTAGTTAATGAAACCAATTTTTGATTCACTTTAGGAAGATGCATCCACAACAACTTAAATAACCCACAGGTTTTGTCAAGGCTAGAATAATAAAATTACTGTTGTAAATATTATTTTCTAATTGAATGTATCGTGTTGAGTTATACATATATACATACATTTTATAACTTGGATTTGTATGCACAAGATTTCATGCACCCACAGTTAGCTCGAGTGCTATTCTTGATAGTTTGCATGTTAGGCAGAAAACTATTACATAAGCATTAACAAGTTACTTATAATCTACTAATATTGTTCCTAGGACAAATCTACTTTTACAGAATAAATAAATTCACAATATTATATGGGGATTAGAAGTAAAGATTCACCTAAGCCTAACTAAGGATATAGCATGTTGATAGCTACAAAAACATGCTAGAATTAGTTAAAACATTTCAGAAAAGCTCGAGCTTTTGAATGATTTGCCAAGTGTAAATATAAAAGTCTTCTAAAGAGAGAATGTCAAAGAGCTTTCTTTTTATTAAAAAGTCAGTTCACTTTCTTTTCTTTAAAACTTGCCTTACCTTAAACCACCGCCAAGTGCTGCCCCAACAGCCATTTTACGCCACCCAGAAAACATGTTATACAAAACACCAGTTGAAGCTGTTATGTTCAAAGCAAAATGTTATGGTAAATTAAATTAAATTGATAAATAATCCATTTTTAAAGTGACAAATTTTCATTACAGAAATAATAGAATCAAGACTTTTTATTCTGGGCAAAGGAGTTTTACCAACTAAGTATTCTGAAGTTATTGATTAAGTTGATCTCAACCTCTAAATTTACCTCCACTGGCCATGAAATTCAGTGCATCGTATCTGTTTCGATAAGCCTCTAGTGCAACCACAAGAAAGCTAAATTAAAATGTAAAAGAAAATTCATTTTCACTAAATCTGAAACATTTTATCCTTTTTAAATATCGGAATGGAACTATCCATTACTGACGACCTTGTGATTTTGAGTTTTTTAAGCTTTTCATCTGTCTAGGGAGAGGTTGAGTATAAGGTGACTCGCTAATCAGTTCAAGAAGATTGAAATAGGTAAAATAAGACCAACATTATTCCATATTTTCTTTAACCCTTTTATAGGGTTAATAACCTAATAATTATTAATTTAACCCCATAATTCCTATATGTTTTCCAATAGATGGTTGATGAGAATGCTCAAACTTACAGGTAGAGGTAGTTATCTTAATCTCACACCAAGTTCTCATTACAAATTTACAAAGAATTGTATAGCAGCACCAGGGGAGGATTAACAATCAGATCTTGGGAGTTTAAGGGTTAACATCCACCTAGAAATTTCTCCAAGACTTGAGAAAATATCAACAGAAAGGTCAAGTCTCCCAGTGAACCTATGAACCCATGCCTTAAGAAGTTATCCCAGTTACTACAGCATGAAGTGCCAGGGAGTGCTAGTACTCCCCTTTACAGCATACTGTCAAGCTTCCCTGACAGTTAGCCCCTATCCCTTCATTTTCCTGGGTGGGGAGGGAAGCATCGCCAAAATATTTACCCAACATAATGACCTTGCTAAGTCTCAAACCTGAACATCTCAACCAAGCATCCAGTACTCTAAACTTAACCATTTAACTCCCATGAGTGACCAAGACAGAATTTCTCCTTACAATGTCAATACAATATCAAGCAGACAAGTGTTGAGAACAACGAAAAATCTCAATTAAGAAATTATAAGTTGATCCAATCCCAAATTCTCTAAACTAATATCACAAGAGCTGTTTGGCAGACAGTAAGGAGAATTACCAATGAGATCTTGGGAGTTAAAGGGTTAAGGTCACCACTCACCTATAAACACCAGCAAAGGCACCAGCTCTCCATCCCCAACGCCAACCATACTTGACAAATCCCACAACAATGGATGCATGATAGCGACGCTGCGCATGCATTGCAGATTCATACACAGTCAGCTGGTTGTGTCGCCGAAAGCTATCATCTACGATGCGATAACCAAACCGACCACCAAAGACAAAGGCAAAAACAGTCGTAGTAAGCATGACTGTTCTTATTTGTTCCATCTCTGGACAAAGTCCGTCTTCATAGCCTCTGTTGAGGAAAAAATGTTGTGCATGACTCTCCAGGCTGTCTATACATTTTGCATGTTGAGGAAATGTCATAAACCCTTAAACTCCCGTGAGTGACCAAGAAAGAATTTTTCCTTACAATATCAATACAATATCAAGCAGAAAAGTGATGAGAATAAAGAAAAATATCAGTAAGGGAATTATTAGTTGATCCAATACCAAATTCTCAGAAGTAATATCATAAAAATTGTATATGGCAGATAGAAATGCAAATTATCAATCAGATCTTGGGAGTTTAAAGGTTAACAGAATTATTCATTTCAGAGTAAGTATTTCTCAAAATGTACCTGTGTACTATTGATCCAATGTATTCATTAGTGATAATCATATGGATATCGACACTTTGTGGCAATTTTATTGCAAAGGCTTATTGTTATATGTAAAATACAGCCCTACCTTGACTTAAAAAATGCTTTCATGAATCTACGCCATCTTTCCTTATCAAAATGCTCATCACTCTGTCTAAAGGACAAAACATAACAAAATCATTTTGTTTTAGAATTGTTAACAAAACAATTTTGTGTTTTCAGCACATGATTCTTGATAAAATTATTGAGATCCTATGTGTGCTATGAGTTGTCAGAAACCTACGTAACACTTTATTGTATCGGGAAACCCGTAACTAGTTTAGAAAAGCAGTAGACCCCACAGTCCATTGTTTCACCTCATGGCATCTTTCTGCATCCAGCAGAATGATATCCAAGAAATATTGTAGCAATGGAATGAGCTTTTAAAACAAACTCTTGCATTTGAATGTTCTGCTCATTCCTTTTTATTCCTTTTCATTGTCTATGTTGTCCTGGGGAGGGAAGAGGAGAAGGAGGCACAGCACAAACAACTATACCAACCTTACATCAAATAATGCTCTTACTCTCTGCCAGCCAGTTTCCTCTTCAGATTCACCATTTTGTGTAAGTGCATCCCTAAATAAATTCAAAACAGTAATTCCAAATCTATTCATTAACTATCTAACAAAGTTATTTTTATTTGAATCCTTAACCTGCCATTTCTTCTCTGTCAGAGTGGTAAGAGTTTTATCCCCAGCATTCCAGGACCTCCTTCAAAGGATCCATAAAACAGGTTTCATATTTGAAAGCACCCAAGTGTTTGATCAGCCAGTGTAAGAATTGCTACAGGAATTTTATAATTTAGTTAAAGGGTAGAAATTGTGAATGGGGAAAATGGGATGAAACTCTCCTGATTCTGTTCACTCCTCTGCCATTACTCCCACCCAGGGGTACTTTCCCTGCCCTTCAGTATGAAAAAACTGCAGATTTATGATCAACAAATGACTATGCATTTTTGCTCTTCTCTCTGTCTTTCCATCATTAAAAACTTTCTACTTCCTTCCCTTTATGCTCATTCCTCTTGTACCCTTACTGCCCCCTATTCTCCTGGACTCTCCCTCTTCCATTCTCCCTCTCCCTATAAGGAGTACCTTGTCAACCCTAATTAATTTTCCAACATCCTGGAGGGAAATTAAACCAATACCGATTTTGCCAAAAAGCTTGAGGGAAACGTACCAACAAGAAAGTAAAACACTTAGAAATTCACCCGCAGTAGAATTACAAAGTGTTTCAATTAAATCAAGGAAGTCAAGCTTTCGTGAACTAACGCAGTCTTCCAGATACACCGCTAGTGTGTTTGTTCGGTGTAAGAGAGTAAAGTAGATCTTGTGTTGAGAATATTTTAGTTTTTTTTACATTTTTCAAACCTTTCTTTGTAGAAGGATTCCTTTAACCTCTCCCAGAATGTACGTTTTGAAAGATCTTCGTCACCTCTTGCAGACATCTTGCACCATGAATATTGTTCTCACGAGTTTTTGTGGTCAGGAAATGTACCGGGTAATTTTAAATCACTCTACTATTCATCGTGGAATCAGGCGAGAAAGCAACAATTCGAGAGAGTACTATAATTAACTATACGTAAGTAGTCATTGCAAGTTGATCAATGGCAAAGTGTTCAATTGTTTAGCTTCAAAATGTGTTCTTGGACGAATTGAAGAATTCAGGAAGCCATCTTGGCCGAGAAATGTGGGGAACTGAGGCTGAACCTAATCCTTAGAGCCAGTCCCCGAGTGGTCATGAATATTGCTCAAACCTCAAATGAGGTGAAATAAATTTACCATTTGAAGAAGTAACAGTTGTATAACGACAAGCGATTTTCCGAATTCAACCGACCAACCGGATGAGCTTGCGCGCACCATTCATCCTTCTAGCGTTTCCTCCTTATCTAGCTTGCAAACGGAGAGATAATTCAATTAATGACTAAAATAATTTTCCGCCGTTTCGGTACCGGTACAACAGGACCTCTGTGGGTACCCCACAACCTCCAGAAAATTACCGCTGACAAGAAGCCAAAATGACCCTGTGTTCGAAATTGTGCTCTTCCTTATACAATGTTGAATTTTGTGGTGATTATATTGCGTAAATTTGGTGTCACCATCTCGTTCGAATTGGCTAAAAAGTATATATTTATACATATTCGGATGCAGGACATGTTTTCAATAAATTTTCCAAGAAGTTTTGAGGCCATAACGCCAAAACGGGCAAAAAAACTTTAAGTGGGGTGGGGGAAGGAACTGCCTTCGCCTGACATCCGCTTAGCTCACGAAAAAAAAAGACTACTACGCAAACAAAATGGAGAAGACAAAATTTTTTGGGGGATTGCCCTGGAAATAAGTTAATTACGCAGTTCCTTGAGACGGTATGGTTTATCCATATATATAAAAAGCAAAGAAAAGCTGCAATAGATACTTTCAGTGTTAAACTGACAAAGAAAAAGAGATGTTACATCTACACGAGACACATGCTTGGCATCTTAAGGACCTAAAGTAATATGCTGTCTTCCTTTCACAAAAGGACAAGTGAAACGGAAGTTTCATTTGCGTCAATAGCCGTAGAAACCACAAGTATTTTATCCACACAATGGAAAACTCTCTGAGTTGATACCATTTTTTTTTCCAGGCAACAGTGTCTCGAATCTCCTTCCCAGTAGATCTTTGGGGTGTCACGCAACACGCATCTTGACAGAAGCTTCTTTTGGGGAGTGTTGCGTAACATCTCGAAGAATGGATGCAAACAAGACTACGTAGTTTTCCTATTGAATACTGTGCGATTCGTGGCGTTTACATTTAGTTTATAGCGCCACTAACAATATACCTTGGGCGCAGTTTCCCACGCCACGTGCGTAGTTTGAGCGTTACTTACAGGATTTTTTTTTGCCGTTTTCTACCGAGTTAGTTTTAGCGAAGGATTTTAGGCTGTGTCAGAAGCAATAACTTCGAATCGTCGCCGAATAGACCCTTATTTGTTATTCGTTTTTATTATCCTGTACAAGAATACAAGGAATCAGACGCATAGAAGTTTTTGTGTCTTATTTATTCTGCCAAGCGTAGCTGGCCCCTACAAATACTATAAAGTTTTACCTGTGGTACGATTCCTTAGTATACAAATACTACAACGCTGGACGTCAATTTCATGTCAAGCGTGGTAAATTACGTGAAAAATAAATGGTGTACCCAAAGATTTATTTTAAAACTATGTGAAGCATATTTTAAAATTTCTTGAGATACATATTAAGTTACCTTGGTTATTAATTTTACGTTGTTAAGTGTTTTAATGTTATTAGAGAATAACCATTATTCACCGCCTTGAGGGGAAGCATCACTTGGTTCGCGATTTCTTGATACGAACTCCGAAGGCAGCTCTACAAAATACTGCAGCCACAGCAGCATTGTTGGGGGTAGTCTGGAGCATATACCTTGTGATCATGACCGTAGACCCAGAAGCGGCTTGATTGCTCCTTCCATTGGTAGGCAACCTCGGACACGGGTACTGCTCGCAGCTGTTGACGCTGAAGACAAAGACATATTCATAGCTAGTTAGTGGGGCGCGTATGTTTGGCATTAGGGAGGAAACAGGTGGACAAACCACGCAGAGTGGACGGCAGCAAGAATCTCCTCTGTCAAAGCGTCGTTTTAAATAGAACTTGTAAGCGTATCCACCAAATTACCATGAAAGTCACAATCAGCAATAGGATCTTTGACACACTATCATCGAAATCGCAGTCTTCTAAATAGCATACCACATCTACTTTCGATTTAATTTACTGAGGCGCGTTTTTACTTGTCTACCCAAAGATGGGAAATTAGAGTTATTAATGTGGTCAGGTATAGCTATTCATATGAAAGACCTATCTACCTGCATAAGAATGCTCTTGGCTGGCCACTTGTTGCTGTGTTCGTCTACAAGCCTCTTCGAGCCCACGTTCACTTGCTGGTCAAAAAAGCTCGTGATTGGCCAAACCTTAACGGGGATCAAAGAGAACAAGGTTGTAGTTTAGTAGGAACGTGAAGGTGAAAGAGACAGCAATATTCTTTTGAGTGTTAAAAGAAAAACTGAATTGCTTTCGTTTTTCAGTTGAATGCCCAGAGTAATCCAGGACTGCATTGGTTTTGTTTACTTTGCTCAGTGATTGGAGCAGAAAACTCGCACCTCTCTCTCTCAACCAATCAGATGCAAAACTAGCACCAATCACGATTGGTCGCCCGCGTTTTCCCGCGCTTTAGGCAGTTTACTCGTTTTAACTTTGAGTTCTCATTGGTTCTCCAGGGTATTGAAATGATGATTGGTCTAAAATATGCCAATTCCTAAATCAAGCAGATGCAAATTAAAACCAGTCGCAAATCAGTTTACATTTTCTCGTGTTTCAGGAAGTTTTGTAGTTCTTCGACCTCTCAAAAACTCCTTGTGACATTCCCGTTTGTTTTCATTGGTAACTGTGTTAACTTTGCTTTGGCATTCAAGACCCTCTGGCCTCGGAAGAACAATTTCCATTTGAGTCCATTGTAATCCGGCAGTTCAATTTCTTTACCTTAATCTAGCTCTGCGAACTAGAAAAGTCGCTCCGCGCCGTCAACCAATCATATGTAAAATTAAAACAAATCGCGACAACGTCACTCGCGTTTTCCCGCGCTTGAGACAATTTTCTTGATTCAATTGTGAATTCGTATTGGCTCCTTGTGATATTTCCCTCATTCTGATTGGCTTTGCTTTAAGTTTGGAAACTCAATCGAAAGGCACACAATGATTATTTTAGACGATTAGTTTATTGGAAAGGAAAAAACTCACCCTTGGTAGTTCTTGCCTGAATATTTCAGTTCCTTGGGAATTAACGATGAGATCAGCAGGCAACCGATCTGTTCTCTCCACGACATGGTTAGACACATGGTTCTCCCTTAAGAATAAATAAATGATTATGATACCAATAACAACGATGACGGTGAAGATAATGATAATTAGGATAAAAATGATAATGATAATAATAAAGATAATAATAACTGTTAACAGCTCAAGAGACTGCCACAATTTTCATCCATTCGATTTTCAAACAGATCAGTTGAACGAGTCGCAAGTATTCACACGAACAGGCTACTCCTCGGGAACTGGTTACTAGGACTAGTCAGCGAATTGTTCCAGGGCGAAACCTCACTTGATAGAACATGAAGAAGTTCATGAATGTGTATGGCTTCATTAACTTACCACTTTACAGTCAGCTCAATGAAGGTTTTCAACTGGGCTTGTCCCAAACACGTCCAACACTTTATTCGGCCGTGGCCATTACAAATCTCGCAACTGCAATCGAAAAAGACTTTTTAAGGCATCTTTCTTTGGAATGAGGAAGAATGTTGTTACCGTGACAAGATTTGTCCACCTCTCTTTAAAATCTACAAGAGCTGTGTCAGTGGTTTTGTTGTGTATATTGTTATACCCAAATAAACAAACAAACCAATGAAAACCATGAATAAAGGGGGTAAATTTCGGAAGAGACTGTGGTGCTGCGTCGGTGGGAGAGAATAACAGGGTAATTTAGTGTTATCAACTGAGTTCATACTGCAAATTGACCACCGTAAAGATTTTAAAAGCACACATTTCGAGCGTTAGCCCTTCGTCAGAAACGAAATGTCAGCTTTTACACTCATTACGGTGGCCAATTTACGTTATCAACTCAGTTGATAATACTAAATTTTAATGCAAACCATGTCAGTTCTGTACTCACGTTTTCCAACCTCTACCCAAGCAGTTAGTACACTGCTCTCTTTGCTCCATTCTTTCAACGAGACCAGAACCCTGGCACCTGGAACATCGCAACTAGAAATAAAGATTAAATATATTGGTAAATAAACATATATATTTATCTTATCAAACGTTTTGGTGTGTAGTATCGCTCAGTATTTTACGAGTCACGCAAGTTGCAAAGAGAAAATCTCAGTCTCCCACGATTGATCAAATCCAAGTTCTTCGGATTTCACGAGGAATAGAATCCTTGTCCTACGGATTTCACAAGGAATCGAAACCCAGATGTTTGAATTTCACAAGGAACTGAATACCAGTTCTTCGGATTTCAAAATGGAATCGAATCCCCGTCCCTCGGATTTCACGAGGAATCGAAACCCAGATCTTCCAATTTCATGAGGAATCGAATCCCGGACCTTCGGATTTCAAGAGGAACCGAATTCCAGATATTCGGATTTCACGGGAAAACGAACACCAGATCTTCGGATGGTCGCGCTCGGATGGTCAACAGCATCAGAGTACGAAATCGAAAGGTTTAGAGTTCGATTCCTCTTACGGAGATTTCTTTTTATTGGTTTCTTACACGGTTGTGAGTAAACAAACAGCATCTTTCTTCGTCAGAAAAGGATATGATAGTAAAAATTTTAGCATCAACCTACCCTTCCACGCCCACAACACTTATAACAGCGCTTGTATCCCACAGCCATACAATCATGACACGGCTACGAATAAATGTGAAATAAAACATCATGAACACAAGATCAAAGTAAAATAAAACTTTTTTCATAATAAATTGGCCACGCTGAATAAAACTGACAGTTTTGAACCTCTCTTACATTTGACCCTGGGGGCGTGTTGACTCTAAAGAGTTAAATTTCTTCGAGGTTGGACTCCATATTCAAGCGTGTGATCAAGTTGGCTGTATACTGGCCAAGTTCGTTTTTGCGTTTTCATGGATAGCTCGCTGAAGTGTTATATTGTTTTTATACTCTCTAGACAAGCGGACTCAAACGCGAAGCGAGCGTAAAGCTTGAATCACGCGCGAAAGGAAGAGCATGAAAAAGTATTATTCCCCCTTTTCGCGCGCGACTTAGCCCAAACGCTGACCCCACCTGAATACATCCGAAAACGCAAAATATGACGCTTGTTTTGTTTCATGGATCAAGACCACGAAGCATGTTTTTTTCCTTAGTTTTAAGTGTCTTCGAGATGTTTCTTTTGATTTCAATGTTTGAAAAGTACCGCAAAGGATTCTTCTTGTAAAAGGAAAAAAAAAAAGGCTTGGAAGTTATGTACTATGTAAACCGTCCACAGGAATCGCTTTTCCTGCGGGTTCGAAACGGGTGATCACGAGTGGTCGGGTAGCCAATAAGAACTCAGGATTCAATTCATCTTCATCCCACGGGGTGCTAGGCATACAGTTCTTATTCTTAACCATTTACACCCTAACATCAGTATGCATATTCTCCATACTGTTCTCTATACATTTCCCAAAGTGCTGACGAGGAGAATTTGTTTAACAATCAAGAGGTTATTCAGTTGATGATCATTTCCTTTATTCTCGTGACCCTCGTGTGTGACTCAGGGGAGATATTGTGAGGAGAAATTACATGCTAGTCACACTTTGGGGTCAAATAGTTCAAAGGGGGCATTGTCGCGTAACAAAAGGGGCATTGTCGCGTAACGAAGGGGGCATTGTCGCGTAACCAAAAAAAACTGTTCATACTTTGATATTGGCGGTGTGAGGAACCTCAATATTGGCTGTATAGTCCTTAAACAACTGAGGGGGATTGGCAGGAATGCTCCATGGCGGTGGAGCAGGTCCGTTCACAGGGCTGTCTATTGGCTGACCTGACAATACAAAGATTTTAACCATTTATTTATTCATTCATTTGTTTGCGTTATCCAGACAGGCTGACCCATTTCAGCATAAAAGCTAGTTTGAATAGGTTGCATATATAGACAACAACAAGGCCAAAACACAACACTAGGAGCTGCGTCTCCTTCTCTTTGAGAGAAGCGCGTGTGTTCACTTACGTATAAAGGGGGGTATGTTTCTAGAGAAACTGTGGAAAGAACAACAAGGTAACTTAGTATCATCAACCGAGTTAGCACTTAGTCCTTCGCTCTGACAAAGGGCAAACAACCGAAACGTCAGCTTTGAAACTCTTAACGGTGGCCAATTTACGTTATCAACTCAGTTGATGATACTAAATTACCTTGTTGTTCTCTAACGTCCTCTACTAACCGGTACAGAGAAGATGCAGGAGACTGGGCCTAGCTACGGTTTTTCGTCCTTATTCGAGAAGACTAGATCTCTAATCATATCCAGAAGTATTCGCGATGGCAATACATTCTCCTCGATTATTTTACGACCCTGAGTGTTGGTCTGGTTTGGGGCTTGAACTTTCAACCTCCCGCACGGCAGTCCGGCGCTCAACAACATGAACTACAATACTGACGTTTTTCCTTCTATTTTGAACCTACATTTCTAGGAGGTGTATCTCCGCAAACTGAAACATATTCCAGACAAGTAAGCAGCAGTAATTCTATGGGTAAAAATAATTTTACGGAAAAAATATCAAAATCTAAGCTGTCAAAAAGATATACTTCTTAGTACCTCGGTAAGGTTCAAATTTCCACTCAGTTTTACGTGATTCACAGAAACTTTCCAGAGAGTACTGCAAAAGTAAAATTCAATGAAAAGAAACTTGAAAAAAAATGCAATATATTACATTGGTACTTTGAATGATAAAGATAAAAAACTGAGTTCTTTTACTGATTCTTTCTCAAAAAAAAAAAAAAAAGAGGCAAAATTAAGATTGACCCTTTCACTCCCCAGATCTGGTTGTTACATCTCCCCTCTCGCTGCTACACACTTCCTTGTAAACTAGTTGCGAGAATTTGGTGTTAGATCAAGATAACAATTTTTACTTGATAAGTCTGAGTATTCTCATGACCTGTTTGCTGGATAATGTATGGATATTACTAAGATATCATCACACGTTCATCACTTCTGAGAGTTAAAGAGTTAAAGAAGGACACATCAAGAAAAATTGTACTTACATGATAAGCACTTGAAGGAATGACATCTTTAATCACCATTTCCCTCGCTGGAGCTGTTCCATAACAACAGTGTTCACTTACAAACTGAATCATTGCATCTCGAGCTTGGTCATCTGTTATTGCAGTGGCTCTAAAAAGTGCAAAAGTATTCAGTATTTTTCACTGATTTCTATTCGTTCTTTTTCCATACCTGCACTCTCTTTGTTAGACTAGGTATCATTCAGTGATCCTTTGACCCTACTATCTTATGGTGACTAGTATCGAATTTCTCCATACAATGTCACCTATGAATCACAGATTAACGTCAGGCAAATAAAGAAAATAATCCCTAACTAAGGAAGCTCTTGATTGTTACACAAATTCTCCTAATCAGCACCTCTAGGAAATTCATAGAGAACAGTATGGAGAATAAGCATACTCACATACTGATGATAGGGTGTGATGGGTTAAAAGGTGGTGGGGTTTGAGACCAAAACCAACCATTATTTCAAATACCTTCTAATAACCATGAGGAACATACGACCCTTGAGAGTTGTGAGTGTTAAGGGGATAAGAAAAAATATCCCCCCCCCATGTTATCCTTGACTGCACCTTGCAGAGAAAATTCCAAGGGTATAAATATGTTAAAGTGATAGGAAAAATGTGATATTGCATACTTAGACAAACACTTGATGAAAATCTTAAATATTCAAAATTTAAAAAAACCATATGGCACATTTTACAGTTATTCAACCAGCCTCATGTGTGAATGATGGGATGTCATATTCTATTTGATCTTCCGGCAACTTGGCCAACAGAGCAAACATAATTTTAGTGAGCAAGTACTCAGTATTTTCCAACATGATCTCGAGACCGAAATTACGATTATCGTTATTTCTAAATTGGCACCAAATTTATGGATATAGTAATTTCGTGGCACTCTTTACCAATCCTCTTTAAACGTGTTAAATAAAGAGAAGGACTCGGTTCCACTGTCTTACAACATTCAAGATGGCGGAGGAAAGGGGTAAATGTGCGTTCAGTTGTGATCAGCATGATCTCGACACCAAAATAACGATTACCGTTATTTCTAAATTGGCCCTGAAATAACGAATATCATAATTTCAGTGCATGTCTGAGACCTTCGGGCTCGAAGCTTGGGAACTAGTATTCAGGGAAAGATAAAATGACGGCTTACGGCGGCGAAGGAAATCTCAGTAGTTTAATATTTAGCGTGAAAAGGCTTGGGTGTTGTGATCTGGTTCTCAAGTAAAAAAAAAATCACGGTCTGCAATGGCCCTACCACCTTTTGAACAACAAGAAAACATTGAAACGGTGGTAAAAAGCAGCAAGTTTCGAAGTCTAAACGAAAGATGGGTAAGCTGAGTTTCAGTCAAATATCATGACATTTGGGATGTAATTTCGATACCGAATAAATAGTTCTACATGGTTATACACGCATAGGATTCTGTTGTGTTCACGTGAAGGCCATGTCAGCCATTCCTGCCACTTGTAAGTGGTAGGAAATAAAAGATATGTATAGTTGTTTCGTATTGAAGCCCTGTGAAATCAAAAATTTGATTTATTTCTTCTTTGTTTTAGGTGGTCATTATCCATTACTTTTGGAAGTCGATGCTGATGAGAAAGAAAAAATGTTTATGATTATTTCTTCTCTCGAACATTTTACTATTTAGGTACCAAATAATCTTGATACTGAAGATCATTGCATCCATTATGAAAAAATTACCCTTGATTGCTTTGTCAACTGGAATGTATAATGTAATATACCTTGTGATTTGTGGGATTTTCACAAGTAAACTAGAAATACTTGAAGAGGGTAATGATGTACTTAATGCAGAGCATTTGGTACAAAGTCTGCTTTGCTGTAATCTACCTGAAGGTGCTTTTTATATGCTAGTAAGACTTGCACAGCCCAGTCAAAATGTTTTTGAGTAGTAGAAAAGCTGGGCAAACCTCTTCCTGAAAAGCAGTCTGAAAAATGTGAAGTTAGCGGAAGGTACTTCATTGTAGGCGGCCAAATTGTAAGCTGCCAGCCCATTTTGAGTGAGCAGTAAAACTCAAGATTGGCTATTTTAGCTAATTTTATTGAGAACCAAATTCCCAGCAACGGGCACAATTTTACTGGGCTATTTGTTATTTAACTACTTAGTAATATTCTTATTAAAATTTACTGCATTCCTTTCTAATAATTTGCTGTTGATTGTATGCTGTATATAGCTTATGATTTGTGTGATTTTCACAAGTAAATTAGAAATACCTGAAGATGGTAATGATGTACTAGATAATGTACTTGATGCAAAGCTATTTTGGTGCAAAGTGTGTACCTTGTCTGTAGGTGATTTTGCATGCTAATAAGACTTGTAATTCAAATAATACACATCAGCTGGAGTGGGAATATTAAAAGAAAAATGATAATATTTAGCTATACCAAGTTCTGGTTTTATGTCCAAAGTGTGTGCCTTGTCCATAGGTGATTTTGCATGCTAATAAGTCTTGTAATTCAAATAATACACATCAGCTGGAGTGGGAATATTAAAAGAAAAATAATAATATT
The DNA here is from genome assembly GCF_964200805.1 of Pocillopora damicornis. Classification (NCBI taxonomy): domain Eukaryota; kingdom Metazoa; phylum Cnidaria; class Anthozoa; order Scleractinia; family Pocilloporidae; genus Pocillopora; species Pocillopora damicornis. The sequence goes on from NC_142674.1 coordinate 2,965,942, forward strand.
TAGCTATACCAAGTTCTGGTTTTATGTCCAAATTAAGCACTTAGTTGAAGATCACTGCACTGCTCAGGTCCAGAAGGCTGAAAGAGTACTGTCTGCTGTTAGTTTGATTTTTGTCATTTCTATTGATTTATTTTATTTATCAATGTTTCTTTGAATTGTAATTCATTGATCTCTTTCAATAGTGCAGGTTCGCTCATGTAACCTAATCTCCCACTTATGTATGTATGTATGGATGAGCTCAGTCAAAATGTTTTTGAGTGGAAGGCAAGCTGGTGATAGTAATAGGCAGCAGAGGCTGAACCTTGTCTTGAATGGAAGTGTGAAAAGTGTGAAGTTAGCGGCAGCTATATTGTGGCAGGCAGCCAAATTGTCAGCTGTGGCACATTTTGACTGGGCTGATTGTGTGTAGTATATATGTGCACTTCTTTTAGGGTGTTAAACAGGTTAAAGTACCAAGAAATCCTCTGTGATAACTTGATAATTCAAGATGTAAAAATTTTAAATAATAAGGTAAAGCTTGATCATTCTTAAGAGTTTCCATTTGTTCTGGAAATTTGGGGGAGGGTCAGGGGAGCATTATTTATACATAAATAATGTACATAAAAAGTAAAAAAAAAGGCCCAAGGTAAAATCCCAATTTGTTTTAAGAGTTAATTTTATTAAGAGAAAACCCTGGATATAGCTTGGGATTTGTGTGATTTTCAAAAATTGTTAGGAAACTTGTTAATTTTCAGCTTCAAGAACACAAGTACATAATCTTTAGTGCAGCCCTCTTTTCTCCCCGCCATTATTCTAATTTTTTTATCAAGTTTCCTTTTTCTTGTGTTCAATTAATTTATTGTCTTTACAGGTGAAATTTTAATATCTGCTAGCACAATTATCTCTGCTAAGAGTGTCTACCATCACTCTTGCCGGTCTCAAGCCCAAAACGCTGCAAACTAGCTGAAACTACATGTATTTCGTAAAATTGCAATGAAATCTATCTAAAAACACCAAAATCCGGCAGAACGCACGAGTTTTTGCCAAATTTTACGCAAAAGTTGACAAAAGCGCTCAATTCGACCTGAAAAACACTTTTTTTTTTTTGCAAAAATCAGCCTATTTTACATTCAAAAGCACGATGTCTTTAACACAATAGGGATACAATCCATGTGAAAACACTTATTCCAGCTAAAACGCAGTGTTCTCAGTAAAATTTGGGGAAAAAACGCGTAAAAACCGTCAGAAACACGACAAATTGGGCTGATTTTACCCACTTTTTGTGTAAATAGCTGCCAAAACCCTCTAAACTAGCTGGAACTACATGTTTTTCACAAGATCGCCATAAAATCTTGAAACGTTGCTTTAGGGACCTTTATGCCTCCAAAACGAGTTTTTACTTTAAAAAAAATGGAATGAACAAAGATGTTAAAGGGGAAAAAGCTGTGAGAAAGGAGAAGTTTAGTGATGCTGTTTGATATGCCGCCCAGATATATCAATTTATTAATTTAACGCCTTTAGCCGTGGGCAAAAGTTTTTCTATAGACTAAAAGGACCCTCCCTATGTTGACGAACCTCAATAACTCGTTGATTTTACTGTTTTTACACAGATTTGATTTTAACCATATTCGCCAAAATAACTGCCAAAACACGGCAAACCAGTATCTCGGCCAAGAGCGATATTGGCCATTTCACACATCCCTATTAGATATGAATTTTATTAAAGATTGTCATTCTAGCATATGTTGGCTAGTTACCACAGGTTTCTTGATTTTCATGGGAAAGTGGCATTGGTTGGTACCATGACCAATCTCCTCGACTTTCCCATGATTTTCATAGGATGTTAGCGACCCATACTTCGAACCTCAGTTGTTTTTTTTTTTTTTACATTGGCGCGAGTTTCACAACTTTCTTGTGGTATGGCATTGACTCAGAGTTGGGCTTATTTTTATGGCTAATCCATCGGCGACTTTCTCATGATTTTCTTGGGTTCTCAACAGTGACACGCACTTTGGAACCATAATTTTATAAATATGTCAACACTGGCAAATACTGCTAAAATCTACACTCTACTAAACTCCATGTACCACAATATCCACACAACTGCGTGTGCCTACTTGAAAATCCTAACCCTAACCCTAAAACTATCCAGTTAGCCTAGTATTGTATTGCTGGTTTGAGTGACTAAACTGGCTCAAATGATCCAGCTGCTTAAAAATCTAAGCACAGAGTAAGTTTAAAAGATTCAATTTTGTAAGGTTTCGAAACAGTTCCAAAATTAACATGCACATAGCTCAGTGTAAAACATCGAAGCTTCTAGGACTTCTTATGATTCCTAGGAACGTACACACCTAATGCACGTCAATTTGCCTTTGTTGTCCTCGAACGATCACGTCTTCATGGTAACGTGGTGTAAGAACTGTACAGCACTTTATAAATATATGTTTTACTTGACGGTAAAAGTTTGAATCCGTACAAGGAAACGTAACGGAAACAGGCGATGATAATATTCCGTTGACAGAAATGCAACGGAAACGTGTCGTCATATTTCCGTTCAGGAATCATAACGGAAACATAACAGGTCCAAGGAAGAAGTGAATGATGTGGAAACATAGAGTTTCATTTTTCCGAATTACGGAATCATGCTATTTCGTCCTGTGCTCACTCTAACTCTGTGCTATCCTAAACCTAACCCAAACCCCAAACCAATCCTAAGCTATGGTAAAGGGTTTAAGTCAGGGTTGAGGATAGGGTTAGGGCAGGAGCCCATTACCTGGTTAGGGTTAGAGTTTGGGTTGCTTCGGGTCAGAGGGGTTTAGTGTTACAATCAGGGTTAGGGCTAGGGTAAAATTATGCTTAGAGTTAGCGGGGTTTAGTGTTAGAATTAGGGTTAAGGCTAGGATGAGGCTATGCTTAGGGTTGGCGTTAATATTTTTCTACAAGCATTCAATTGCAGGGTTTTTGGTATTGTGTTTGTAAATTTCAGTAACTACTTGAAAGTTTACTGAAAAACAAACGATAGGCCGACTGGTACACTTACAGGATAGATAGAGAAGGTTGGGGTTAGGGTTAGGGTTAGGGTTAGGGTTAGGGTTAGGTCTAGGTTAAGGGCTATAGGTTAGGGTTTAGGGTTTAGGGTTAGGTTTTAGGGTTATGGTGTGGGGCTAGGGTTAGGGTTAGGGTTTAGGCTTAGTGTTAGGGTTAGAGGGTCTGCGGTTGAGGTTAGGGCTAGGGTGAAGGTTTGGGGTTAGGGTTTGGGGGTAGGGTTAGTGTTTAGGGTAAGGGTGTAAGCCTCTTCAAAAATATTTTTAAGAAGATTTTGTCACCTTTTTCACTTAAATAACCACCTGAAGAATTTTGACCAGTTAGATTATTTGAAGCGGTTGAATTAATTATTATTGGGGTTTAATAACTTTTAGTAGTTGGATGATTATTTTTACCAGTTGAACCACTGTAATATGCTGGATCTTTTTAACTAATGTTACCATCCTTACCTGAATTATTTGAACCAATTTCACTGGTTACACATGCATTATCCAGTTAGACCATTTCAACTGGTTGGATTATTTAAACCAGTTTGTCCATTTTAGATATTGGCATCATTTTATCAAGTTGGATCATGTTAACCAGTCGCACCATTTTACTAAGTGAGATCGTTTCTTCCGATTGGACCATGTCACGTATTTAAAATCTTTTCACCGTTTAAACCATTTTATCTTGTTTTGGCTGGTTGGACCATGTTAACCAGTTGCATCATTTTGACTGGAGTGAAAAGTTCCGTTGTTAACCCGAGCCCTAACCCTAACCCGGGGTTAGGGTTAGGGTTAGGATAGCTCGCAGCTAGAGTTAGGGCTTGGGTAGGGTGGGATTATGATTAGGCTGAGGGTCACAATTTTTTCTGAAAACATCCAATTTTTTTTTGGTATTGTGTTTGGCTCTAAACTTTAACAACTACTTGAAAGTTTGCTTGAAATCAAAATATACCATTTTTTGCCAAAATAACTGCCAAAATGCGCAATTCGGGCCTTTTTATCGATTTACACTTGGTTTAAGCTTGGTTTTTGTGTTTTCCCACAGACTCTTAAACTATTTTGCTGAGAACATTTTTTGCAGCGTTTTTAAAACTGAAATAAGCTTATTTTTGCAAAAAAAACAAACGTGTTTTTCAGTCGAATTTAGTGTTTTTGTCAACTTTAGCGAAAAAATTTGCAAAAATCGTACATTTCTGCCGTATTTTGGAGTTTTTAGACAGATTTCGTCGCGATCTTGTGAAAAACATGTAGTTTCAAGCTAGTTTTCAGTGTTTTGGCAGTTATCTTGGCAAAAAATGGGTAAGTCAGCGCAATTGTTTTTTTTTTTTTGGTTTTTAAGGTTTTGTTTGCCCAAATTTTACTGAGAACACTATGTGTTAGCTTGTCTCCATTGTTTTTTCGCAGATTCTATCGCTGTTTTGCTGAAAACATAACGTTTCAGCTTGTTTGCATCGTTTTTGGTCGTGAAATAAGCTAATTTTTGCAAAAGGAAAAAAACCTGTTTTTCAGCCCAAATTGACATAATGGATACAGAGGAACATTTGCTTATTGCCTTTTTTTTTTGTCCTTACTCATGAAGTTGATTTTGGCATTTCAAACAAAAACTCTGCTAGAGCATTAATTGAATGACATATCATGCACTTACTTTGAAGCAAGAACACTTTTTTTTTAATTCAGAAAAATACCTTTTTATTTTTTTTTAAGGACTGCTGGATATAACCTGTACAACCAAGATGAATTTACATTCATTATTTGTCATAACTTACACTAAATTAGAAATTCAAGTATGAAATGAGGGTACTAGCCCTTTAATAGTGTTCAAAATTTCCATATGCAGGGGTACTTGTGGCTACTGGAGAAGAATCAGTCTTTAACCCTTCTCCCCCCCCCCCCCCAAGGGAGATAATAAGTACAGATATCCTCTTCCCTAGGGGCAACTAGCTCAAAAGTGAGTGATCTCAAGGGCCCTCCAAAAACGTTTTCTACAGCAATAACTAAGCTCTACAGAAGCACACTATGCAGACAAAAGGTGTAAGAGAATCAATGAATTCTTTAATTCTTGGTCCCTCCCAGGCCAACCTATTGTACAAATCTCATGACATCTGTTCCAGTTTCATCAGTCAATTTTTCAAGCTTCAAGCTTTTCCTGCAATTATGTACTTGTTCTTGAAGCTGAAAACTAACAAGGTTCCTGTAAATTAAGTTTTCATAACAACCTAACAATTTGTGAAAATCACACAAATCCCAAGCTATATCCAGAATTATGCTCTTAATAAAATAAACTTTTAAAGCAAATTGGGATTTTGCCCTAGTTCTTTTTATTTTTTTGTTACTTTTTAAATACATTTGTATAAATAATGCTCCCCTAACTCTCCCCAAAACTTTTAGAACAGATGCAAACTCTTAAGAATGATCAAGCTTTACCTTATTATTAAAAATTTTTACATCTTAGACTACCAAGTTATCACAGAGGTTTTTTTCGGCACTTTGACCTGTTTAACACCTAAAAAGAAGAACACATACATAACACACACACAATCAGCCAGGTCAAAATGTGCTGCAGCCAACAATTTGGCTACCTACAATGAAATAGCTGCCAATTTCACACATGTCAGACTTCTATTCAGGACAAGATTTGGCCTCTGCTGCCTATTACTATTGCCAGCTTGCCTGCCACTCAAAATTTCAACTGAGATTGTACATACATACATGTGGGATTAGGTTACACGAGCGAACCTGCACTATTGAAAGAGGTCAATGAATTATAACTCAAAGAAACATTGATAAATAAAATAAATCAATAGAAATGACAAAAATTGAACTAACAGCAGACAGCTCTTTTTTAGCCTTCGGGACCTGATCAGTGCAGTGATCTTCAACTAAGTGCTTAATTTGGACATAAAACCAAAACTTGTTATGGTTAAATATTATTATTTTTCTTTCAATATTCCCATTCCAGCTGATGTATATTATTTGAATAACAAATCTTATTAGCATGTTAAAATCACCTGAGGACAAGGCATACACTTTGTGCCAAAATTGCTTTGCATCAAGTACGTTATCTAGTACATCATTACCATCTTCAGGTATTTCTAATTTACTCTTGAAAATCACACAAATCATAAGCTATATACAGCATACAATTGGCAGCAAATTATTAAAAAGGAATGCAGTAATCTTTAATAATAAGAGTAGCTAAATAACAAATAGCCTAGTCAAAATGTGCCGGTAACCAGGGATTTGGCTTTCCACACAGAACATTTGTTAGGCGTCTAGTCTGGACAAGGTTTGGTCTCTACCTTCTGTTACTATAGCCAGCTTGCCTACTTCTAAAAAACGTTTTGACTAAGCTGAAAAAAATGTTTGAGAGAAAAATGGCCACAACAAGCCCACTTACTGCAAAATAAGAAACATAAAAGTAACACTTCAAATTAATACAGAATATAAGCCTTGCAGGATTTGGCTCTCAATAAAATTAGTTAAAATAGCCGATCTTGAGTTTAACTACTCACTCAAAATGGGCTGACAGCCTGCAATTTGGCCACCTACAATGAAGTATCTTCCACTGACTTCACACCTTTCAGACTGCTTTTCAGGATGAGGTTTGGCCTCTGCTGCCTATAATTACAACAGCCAGCTTGACTACTACTAAAGAACATTTTGACTGGGCTGTGCAAGTGTTACTAGCATATAAAAAGCACCTTCAGGTAGATTACAGCAAAGCAGACTTTGTACCAAAACACTTTGCATTAAGTACATCATTACCCTCTACAGGTATTTCTAGTTTACATGTGAAAATCCCACAAATCTCAAGGTATATTACATCATACATGTTGACAAAGCAATCAGGGGTACATTTTTCATAATAGAATGCAATGGTCTTCAGTATCAAGATTATTTGGTACCTAAATAGTAAAATGTTCGAGAGAAGAAATAATCATAAACATTTTTTCTTTCTCATCAGCATCGACTTCCAAAAGTAATGGATAATGACCACCTAAAACAAAGAAGAAATAAATCAAATTTTTGATTTCACAGGGCTTCAATACGAAACAACTATACATATCTTTTATTTCCTACCACTTACAAGTGGCAGGAATGGCTGAAATGGCCTTCACGTGAACACAACAGAATCCTATGCGTGTATAACCATGTAGAACTATTTATTCGGTATCGAAATTACATCCCAAATGTCATGATATTTGACTGAAACTCAGCTTACCCATCTTTCGTTTAGACTTCGAAACTTGCTGCTTTTTACCACCGTTTCAATGTTTTCTTGTTGTTCAAAAGGTGGTAGGGCCATTGCAGACCGTGATTTTTTTTTTACTTGAGAACCAGATCACAACACCCAAGCCTTTTCACGCTAAATATTAAACTACTGAGATTTCCTTCGCCGCCGTAAGCCGCCATTTTATCTTTCCCTGAATACTAGTTCCCAAGCTTCGAGCCCGAAGGTCTCAGACATGCACTGAAATTATGATATTCGTTATTTCAGGGCCAATTTAGAAATAACGATAATCGTTATTTTGGTGTCGAGATCATGCTGATCACAACTGAACGCACATTTACCCCTTTCCTCCGCCATCTTGAATGTTGTAAGACAGTGGAACCGAGTCCTTCTCTTTATTTAACACGTGTAAAGAGGATTGGTAAAGAGTGCCACGAAATTACTATATCCATAAATTTGGTGCCAATTTAGAAATAACGATAATCGTAATTTCGGTCTCGAGATCATGTTGGTATTTTCTCACTGAAAAGTCAGTGGAAGGCTGGGGAGAGAAAGAAATTTGTACCAAAGGGGGAAGGAAGGGGTGAGCAATTGTCTTCTTACCTTTCCCTGACCTCTCCCCCCACCATCCACTATAATTCTACATCAAACAGGGCTGGTTGGATAAATGATCGCAAGTTCGTAACCTCAACTTGCCCTAATACTTTTACTTCCTGATCAGTTTACAAAACTTGTTCTTCAGGCTATCAAAACAGGTTGGGTTGATATATTTAATGGTATCATGGTATTTTGTGACACAAATTTACAAAATAAAAACAATAAAAACTCAACCATTAAAAAATCTATGTAACTAACACCAAATGATGAAGTAAAACTCACTGTTGGAAGTGCTGTTCTGGCATCTGTGAGGAGGGAGGGGGCACATATGGGGGTGGAGGAGGAACATATGAACTACCTTGAATGAAATATATTTGAACTGCGGTTAAAGACACGAATGAATGAAATATGAATGAAATATATGACTTCCATATATTCACAACCGTTTATGAACTGCCTGTTGGATTAGATAAAATAGTTACAAAATTTGTAGCAATATATACAAAACTATAATGTTACCACTTTGCAAAACTACGTTTATGTAATGTTGCCAAGGAGTAAATCTCATGAACAAGGGGCAATCAATAAATAAAAATTTTAATAAATATCAAATAAATCTGACTTATAAGAAGACATCCATGAGGTGGGAAAGGGTACCTGATATGAACTGGCATTCCACCCAGGGGGGAGTAGCAATGCTCTTAATCACTCATTCCATGTGGCAGAAAATGTGGAGATAAGTTCCAGTTGTATTCATACAACTCATGAGCCACTTGACTCCAGTAAAGAATTGACCTTATTTTAGTGAGACATGCTTGGTAAATTCATAAAAATTTGTAAAAAATCCTTATTAGCCTACCAAATTGTGTTTGTTCATATCCAGAGTAATGTGCAAACATGTCAGGAGGGGGTGCAGAGGGAGCTGGAGGCTTGCCAAACTGGTTATCAAACACATCCTGAGGGGGTACATCTGAGCCTGAATATGTAGGTCTGTCTACTCTACCTGTCCAATGATAAATCAGTTTATAAATTATGTGAAGAACTACATTTTAATTTTTTGTATTTATCTATTTGGAACACTATCATGATAATCACTGATAGGGAAGCATGATAAACTAGGTTAACTTCCAAAAGTGACTAGCATCTAATTTCTCCGTACAATATCACCCCTGAATCATGCAGTATGGTTACGAGAGTAAAGAAAATTATCAGCAGCTAGAAGTTGTTGATTGTTACACAAATTCTCCTTGTCAGTACCTTAGGGAATGTATAGAGAACAGTATGGAGAATATGCATACTGATGTTAGGGTCTAAAGGGTTAAATACATATTTAGGTGTATTGCAACAGTACCTAAATGAAGCCAATAGGCTCATATGAAGTTAGCTAACTAATGTTCGAATTAATATATAACATTGAACAAGACATGTGGGGGAGAAGCCAGATTCAGATCACAAGGGAAAAGAAGAAAAAAAGAAAAGAAGAGGTTAATATTTTTTTATTAGGAATTTTCAGTTTATTTTTGAAGGATTTTAGAGTTGCAGTCTTTTTCAATTTTGAAACTTAATGGTATTGAAATTGAATGTCAATCCTGGAAATTATCAAAGAATGCCTGAACTGTTGGTTTGCTAGAGTGTGCATAGGTTGGAGTTCATCTCATTATGGGATAATTGCGATGAATGCTTTAACTAGCATAGAGAAAATAGAATTGGTTGTGAGCTTCCCTTCCCATTGATGGATTAAGGGAAAGGGTCCAGGATCTGTGGATCCCCATATTGATCAGACCTGTGTAAATTTTTATTAGAAGTACATATGTCCGAAATCAACATTCTTCCAACTTTCATATCACTACTCAGCTTGAAACGTGTAAAGTTTATACTTTTCTTGAAATATTTCTTGGCTTGTTTAGACAAGTGATGGGAATTTAGAAAAGTATCAATTAGGGGATTATTAGTTGATCCAATACCAAATTCTCCAAACTAACAACATAGGAATTGTATGGCAAACAGTAAAGAGTATTACTAATGAGATCTGGGAGTTTAAGGGTTACACTGGATACTATGAGGATTTGGTGCTTTGCCATCTATTATGAAAAAAAAATTGTAACTTCATAACATCTATAACCAGCAGTTATCAACAGAATCACAACTTTATAACCATCAATTTATGCCTGAATTATTCCAGTTACTCACCAGTAATGGCTAGGGATCCATGGCCAGGTTGCTGAGGGGCTGGTGGACCATACCCTGGCTGAGGAGCAAAGCCAATCTGGGGTTGAGCTGGAAAGGAAAAAAATTCAAATGTGTAGCAATCTACAATTAATCCTTTAGCCCTTTCACTCCCAAGATCTAATTAGTAATTCTTCTTACAGTCTGTCATACAATCTTTTGATATTATGTGGGAGAATTTAGCATTGGATCAACTTCAAGTCACCTAGATTATCTCCTGCTTTATTCTCATCACTTTTCTATTGTAAGGAGAAGTTTTCTCTTG